>NW_027411749.1:0-198613 GCF_047663935.1 Musca autumnalis | reverse complement strand
GTATAGGGTATCCCATAGTCGGCTCCGTCCGACTATAGACTTTTCTTACTTGTTTTAGATTCACTTTTGGCAGTTTTGTTGAGATGTGTATTACTTTATTGTTGGTAAAACAACAAAACCCGATATTTAGCTGAATTATTTTACAAAAAGAAAGTATTTTTAGTGAGATTTCTAAGTCTGCTTAAGCAATTGTTAATAAACCGATGTACATATGAAAATACTCTCAGAGCTCTGGGGAAAGTTGAAAATGGTTTAAAAAAATCAATGGCTTCTTCTTCGACAGCTACCATGCTTTGCACATTTGGGCGTTTTCCCGTATCTGGGGTAGCTATTGGATTTTTCTTGGCCATTCAGATGGAGAGTTTATAAGCCACTTAGGACCGCTGGACCACAAAGAATTGGTTGCTATATCTTGAGGTCTACAGCCTCTTGTGCCAAGGTCGGCAGGATAGTCATGCGTGGGTACATGACGCCAAACACCATTTGGAACCAATTCCAATATTTGAGCCGCGCGATTAGCAACAAATGTTTCCCACGACCAAGGGGTTGGGACAGCCAACCTAAAACTATTGTTGAGTCTGTCCATAGGGTTATACTAGTGAAGTTAAAATCGAAAGTGAAAATAACAAAATTAATCAGTTTTGCGAGGAGCCACTGAGCTCAAGTCTTGGTAAACAAACAGGTTGAAGTGGAGCAACTTTGCTTTTGCAACTATTAAATTGGAGAAAACAACTGCCTTTTCGTTCTGACATCTGATATACACGCATGTGCAATATGCAGCTTGGGACGCATCAGAAAAACCATGCATTTCCACACAATCAGTTTGATAATACTGAATCCACCTAGGAATAGTAATTAATGATATGTTTTGGAAATCAGAAACGAGCGTGTTCCATTTGGATTGAGAAGCTGGACTTAAGTTTTCGTCCCAATCAATACCTTCTAACCATAACTGCTGCATTAAAACCATTGATCTAATAATAATTGGTGCTATCCACCCTGGGGATCGAAAAATTGTGCAACAGCCGAGAGAACCATACGTTTAGTCATAGAGGAATTTGTCGAAAGTCAGACAAGGGAATATGAGAATTGATCTGAGAAAGCATTCCATTTCATACCTTAAGCTTTAGTCGAACTTGGTTCCTGTAAGCAAAAAAAAAAAAAAATCGCAATCATACAAATCTTCTGTTTCAATATATGAGGGAATCTTTGGGTCATTAGCGGAAAGCTTTTTTAGAGGAAAACAAGCACTTTTGAGAACATCAATTAAATCGTTTTACTTCTAAATTGTTTCTTCAATGGAAAACTGCCAGATTAAAAAAAAACGTCGACATAAGTTTCGTGCCCTAAATTTTTGCCACATCAGGATATTGATTTCGGAATCTTTTGCCAACAGTAAAAGTGTGCGGATCGCTAAAAACGGTGCACAATTAATACCAAACGTAGCAGTCTTTAGTTGGTAATCTTTTACGTGGAATTCGTCGTCTTGACGAATAAAATGTTTGATAGGGTCTATCATGAGGATGTACGAGTATCTGACTCTACATTTTTTTAATGTCTTCAATAAAGACATATGGATATCTTCCCCAATTTATAATGGCAGAAGTTTGTAGAGTTGGGGCGGTATGAAGATCATCATTTAAAGAATAACCGGACTTTGGTTTGCGAGACGCATTAAAAACAATACGTACTTACGTTGATTTGTGTTCAGGCGAACAACAGAGTGGTATTTGTCATCAATACAAACTTCTCGAGACGAACATCCTTCTACATGATCTAATGTGACATATTCGTTTAAAACCGAGATGAATTGGGTACGTAAGTCAAGATCATGAGATAAAGTTTTTTCCGTTAAAGCATATTGTGCCAATACAATGAGACGAGACGAGCCGAGATAAATTGAGTCAGCAAATTCCTTCTTAAAAGGCAGCCGAACAATTTAACGTCCATCAGGTGAACGAGAAGTGGTTTATTGCAAAATTTTTCGGTGAATTGGTCAAGGTTGGGAAGTGGTGCTTCTAAACGGAAATGCTTTGGAAAATTACCAATCATGTGTACGAAAAGTACTAAATGGTACTAAATTTAGTACAATTTAGATTTGGGTGAACGTAAAGAGCTGGAAACCTGGAATTTGGAATTAAGGTTACTGTTGTAGTGTAGGATTGAGATATGAGGGTAGTTTTGGAAATTCGTGCTTATGTGTACGAAAAGTACTAAATAGTACTAAATTTGGTACAATAGCGATTTGGGGTGAACGGATAGGAGCTGTTATCCTGATATTTGGAATTGAGGTTACTGTTGGAGTGTAGGATTGAAGAACTTTGGAAATTCGTACTTATGTGTATGAAAAGTACTAAATGGTACTAAATTTGATACAATGGGGATTTGGGTGAACGGATAATAACTGGAATCTCGAAATTTGGAATTGAGATTACTGGGTGGGGTGTAGGATTGAGGTAGTTTTGAATATTCGTACTTATGGGTACGAAAAGTACTAAATCGTACTAAATTTAGTACAATTTGGATTTGAATGAACGGATAGAGCTGGAAACCTGAAATTTGGAATTAATATTACTGTTGAAGTGTAGGATTGAGATATGAGGGTGTTTTTGGAAATTAGTACTTATGTGTACGGAAAGTACTAAGTGGAACTAAATTTTGTATAATGGGGATTTGGGTGAAAGGATAGCGCTGGAATCTCTAAATTTGGAACTGAGATTACTGGTGGAGTTTAATATTGTGGAAGTTTTGGAAATTCGTACATAGGGTACGAAAAATACTAAATAGCACTAAATTTGGTACAGTTTCGATTTGGGTGAACGGATAGAGCTTGATTCCTCAAATTTGGACTGAGGATCACTGATGAAGAGTAAGAAAGATGCACCAAAGGGTTTTTGGAAACTTGAATGTACGAAAAGTACTAAATGGTACTAAATTTAGGTACAGTTTGGATTTGGGTGAACGGATAGAGCTGGATTCCTGAAATTTGGAATTGATATTACTGTTGGAGTGTAGGACTGGGGAAGTTTTGGAAATTCTTACTTATGTGAATGAAAAGTAATAAATGGTACTAAATTTGGGACAATGGGGATTTGGGTGAACGGATATAGTTGGAATCTCGAAATTTGGAATTGAGATTACTGGTGGGGTGTAGAATTGAGGTAGTTTTGAAAATTCGTACTTATGGGTACGAAAAGTACTAAATGGTACTAAATTTAGTACAATTTGGATTTGGGTGAACGTATGTATGTAGCTGGAAACCTGAAATTTGGAATTAAGATTACTGTGAAGTGTAGGACTGAGATATGAGGGTGGTTTTGGAAATTCGTACTTATGTGTTCGAAAAGTACTAAATTTGGTACAATAGGGATTCGAGTGAACGGACAGAGCTGGAATCCTGAAATTTGAAATTGAGATTACTGTTGGAGCATAGGATTGGGGAAATTTTGGAAATTCGTATTTATGTGTACGAAAAGTACTAAATGGTACTAAATTTATTACAATTTGGATTTGGGTGAACGGATAGAACTGGAATCCTGAATTTTAAGTATTTTAATTTCATTTATTTTAATTTAAAGTATGAATTTTAGTAAACGGAAAAAGTTAGAATTTGCAACCCGTTCGCGGTAGGCTATAGAGGTAGAATTTGGATTTGAGTGACGGATAGTGTTTGAGTCCTGAAATTTGAAATTAGGGTTACTATTGGAGTGTAGGACTGAGGTAGTAAGGATACGAAAAGTACTAAGTGGTACTACCTGTGGTACAATTTGGATTTGGGAGAACGGATAGAGCTGGAATCCTGTTATTTGGAATTATGGTTACTGTTGAAGTGAAGGATTAAGGTTGTTTTGGAAAATCGAATTGTACAGAATTTGGTACAATTTGTTTTTGTGTAAAGTGCTAAAGTGTACTAAATATGGAATCCATTGTATTAGGCAAACGCGAAGAGCTAGAAATCTGAAATTTTGAACGAGTGGTCATTGATGGAGAGTTAGGAAGATGTACCAAAGGGTATTTTGAAACTCGAACTATAAGCGTACGAAAAGTACTAAAAGTTTCTAAATTTGGTACCAATTGCATATTTTTAATGGATAAAGCTAGAATCTTCAAATTTGGTATGGGAATCAAGGTTGGGAAATGGCGTTGAAATAAGGAAATGGTTTTGGAAGTTCGTATTTATGATTACGAGCAGTACTAAATTTGGATTTGGGTGAACGGATAGAGCTGGAATCCTAACGTTTTGAATTATGATTACTGTAGGGGTGTAGGATTGAGATAGTTTTGGAAATTCGTACCTTTGGGTACGAAAAGTACTAAATAGTACTAAATTTGGTACAATTTGGATTTGGATGAACGGATAGAGCTGGAATTCTGATATTTGGAACTAAGATTACTGCCGGACAGTAGAATTGAGGTAGTTTTGGAAATTCGTACTTATGGGTACAGAAAGCACTAAATTTGGTACAATTTGAATTTTAGTAAACGGATAGTGTTGGAATTAGGAATTAAGATTACTGTAGGAGTGTAGTATTGAGGAAATTTTGAAAAGTCGTACGTATGGGTACGAGAAGTACTAAATGGTACTAAATATGGTACAATATGGATTTGGGTAAACGGGTAGAGCTGGAATCCTAAAATTTTTGTTTGGGAAAGAAATGGTACTAAATTTGATACAATTTGGATTCGGGTGAATTAATAGAGCTGGAATCCTGAAATTTGGAATTACGATTACAGTCGAAGAGTAGGATTCAGGTTGTTTTGAAAAAGCAAACTTATGGTTACGAAAAGCACTAAATGGTACTAAATTTAGTACAATTTGTATGTAGGTGAACGGATAGCGGTGGAATCCTGCAATTTGAAAGTATGATTATTGTAGCCCTGTTGCGTTGAGGAAGTTTTGAAAATTGGTACGAAAATTCTAAATTGTTCTAAATTTAGTACAATTTTAATTTGGTTTAACGGATAGAGTTTGAATCCTGAAATTTGGAAGTAAGATTACTACTAAAGTGAAGGATTGAGGTAGTTTTGGAAAATCTTACTTATGGGTACGAAGAGTTCGACTTGATTCTAAGTTTGGTACAATTTGGAATTGGACGAACGGATACAGCTGGAATCTTGAGATTTGGAATTACTGTAATTATTATGGAATTTACTGTAATTATTTTGTATTAATGTCCGTGTATGGCCGAGATATGTCGTCGAAATACGTACCATAAGTATACGAAAATTACTTAATGGTACTCAATTTGTTTTTGGGTGTAGGGACAGTGCTGGAATTTTTATTTTTTGGAGTTAGGGTGTGTATTGCTGTGCAACGTTGATCTCGCTGTTAATGTGTAAGGGTGAGATACGGCTGATCTTTTTGAAAATCGAACTTAAGGGGTACGTACAGTACTAAGATAAAAATAAATATTGATTAAAATTGGTATAAGTGCGACCAAATTTTCAGTGTTTGTCATTTCCATATTATATATTGTTTATTTGTTTTTTTTTATATCCTTTCCGCATACGAAGTAGCGGGCATTTTGCTAGTTTTAAATAAGGTAAGAGCATATCACAAAGGAGAAGCTTGCAATTTGAGATGGCGATCGGATAATATTTAGAGGGTTAAATGGACCAAAACTTTTGTGTGAAAAGTGTAAAAATTTTTAATATACAGCTTATATCTTAATTCCTGGAAGTGATATTCCGGACAAGTGAGATATACTTGAAAGTGGAACGCTTGATCTTTCAATTGATGTCAATTATGTTGGTGTGCATAATCAGATAACACAGTTACAGCCTAATATATTCCGTTATTTGTTTGTAGTGTAATAATAAACTCGCTAGAAGTCGCAACTATACGTCAATAGTCACGAAATTTTGCACCGGGTAAGAGTATAGGTCGAAAGAGATGCCTACAATTTTGAATGATGATCTGATATTCTTTAGCGGGTGAAATGGACCATTACGTTTGTATGAAAAATATAAAAATTTTATTTTTGGTCGATATTTTAATTAATTGAGGACATATACATATATTTCGCAAAGTAGCCTACATATGGAAAAAAGCTACTGACCTTTCCTCTGATGTAAATTGCAATAAAGTGTTTGCTAGACAACGGCCCCACTGCCTAATATATAATGGGTACTGTGTAGAGAACCACATTTTTATCCCATGCTACATATTGTCTCTTCAAAAGTTCATGTAACACCATAAAATATTCGTCCTAGTCCCCTTATTTGGTATGCCAAAATTCATATCTCGACGAGATAAAGCGATTTAGCGATGTGTGTCCGTCCATTATAAATTGTAAACAAGCTTAAGGCTTAAGTTTTTGCTGGTGATCGTGAAATGTTCAGGGAATGAAATGGACAAAAAACAAAATTTTAAACAATTTTGTAGCGGTTCTATAGGTCAAAATAATAACCCGCAAAATTTTAAACAAAGTTTGAGTTTATGATGAAGAAGAAGCGTACAAACCAACGTGAAGATCAGATAATACTTAGCGGGTTAAATGGACTGAAACTTTTGTGTGAAATTGGTAAAAAATTCAATAACGTATCGGTTAAACAACGGAAGTGATAGTACTACATAAGTGGGTTTCATTACATATTAGTTTGTGTGAACTAAATTTTGCTTCCCTGCTACAAAAATGACTTTGTCATGCTAGATAACTTTTTGGTTTTGGTCATAAGTATTATACATTACATCTCTGATATTTGATAATTAAATTTTCACAATAATTGAAAAGAAGTTCCGTGGAGAGCGGTTGTCCAGGGATAGTGGTATAGGGTATCCCATAGTCGGCTCCGTCCGACTATAGACTTTTCTTACTTGTTTTAGATTCACTTTTGGCAGTTTTGTTGAGATGTGTATTACTTTATTGTTGTAAAACAACAAAACCCGATATTTAGCTGAATTATTTTACAAAAAGAAAGTATTTTTAGTGAGATTTCTAAGTCTGCTTAAGCAATTGTTAATAAACCGATGTACATATGAAAATACTCTCAGAGCTCTGGGGAAAGTTGAAAATGGTTTAAAAAAATCAATGGCTTCTTCTTCGACAGCTACCATGCTTTGCACATTTGGGCGTTTTCCCGTATCTGGGGTAGCTATTGGATTTTTCTTGGCCATTCAGATGGAGAGTTTATAAGCCACTTAGGACCGCTGGACCACAAAGAATTGGTTGCTAAATCTTGAGGTCTACAGCCTCTTGTGCCAAGGTCGGCAGGATAGTCATGCGTGGGTACATGACGCCAAACACCATTTGGAACCAATTCCAATATTTGAGCCACGCGATTAGCAACAAATGTTTCCCACGACCAAGGGGGTTGGGACAGCCAACCTAAAACTATTGTTGAGTCTGTCCATAGGGTTATACTAGTGAAGTTAAAATCGAAAGTGAAAATAACAAAATTAATCAGTTTTGCGAGGAGCCACTGAGCTCAAGTCTTGGTAAACAAACAGGTTGAAGTGGAGCAACTTTGCTTTTGCAACTATTAAATTGGAGAAAACAACTGCCTTTTCGTTCTGACATCTGATATACACGCATGTGCAATATGCAGCTTGGGACGCATCAGAAAAACCATGCATTTCCACACAATCAGTTGGATAATACTGAATCCACCTAGGAATAGTAATTAATGATATGTTTTGGAAATCAGAAACGAGCGTGTTCCATTTGGATTGAGAAGCTGGACTTAAGTTTTCGTCCCAATCAATACCTTCTAACCATAACTGCTGCATTAAAACCATTGATCTAATAATAATTGGTGCTATCCACCCTGGGGGATCGAAAAATTGTGCAACAGCCGAGAGAACCATACGTTTAGTCATAGAGGAATTTGTCGAAAGTCAGACAAGGGAATATGAGAATTGATCTGAGAAAGCATTCCATTTCATACCTTAAGCTTTAGTCGAACTTGGTTCCTGTAAGCAAAAAAAAAAAATCGCAATCATACAAATCTTCTGTTTCAATATATGAGGGAATCTTTGGGTCATTAGCGGAAAGCTTTTTTAGAGGAAAACAAGCACTTTTGAGAACATCAATTAAATCGTTTTACTTCTAAATTGTTTCTTCAATGGAAAACTGCCAGATTAAAAAAAACGTCGACATAAGTTTCGTGCCCTAAAATTTTTGCCACATCAGGATATTGATTTTCGGAATCTTTTGCCAACAGTAAAAGTGTGCGGATCGCTAAAAACGGTGCACAATTAATACCAAACGTAGCAGTCTTTAGTTGGTAATCTTTTACGTGGAATTCGTCGTCTTGACGGAATAAAATGTTTGATAGGGTCTATCATGAGGATGTACGAGTATCTGACTCTACATTGTTTTAATGTCTTCAATAAAGACATATGGATATCTTCCCCAATTTATAATGGCAGAAGTTTGTAGAGTTGGGGCGGTATGAAGATCATCATTTAAAGAATAACCGGACTTTGGTTTGCGAGACGAATTAAAAACAATACGTACTTACGTTGATTTGTGTTCAGGCGAACAACAGAGTGGTATTTGTCATCAATACAAACTTCTCGAGACGAACATCCTTCTACATGATCTAATGTGACATATTCGTTTAAAACCGAGATGAATTGGGTACGTAAGTCAAGATCATGAGATAAAGTTTTTTCCGTTAAAGCATATTGTGCCAATACAATGAGACGAGACGAGACGAGCCGAGATAAATTGAGTCAGCAAATTCCTTCTTAAAAGGCAGCCGAACAATTTAACGTCCATCAGGTGAACGAGAAGTGGTTTATTGCAAAATTTTTCGGTGAATTGGTCTGCTGTGGAAAAAAAATTAATCAGTTTTGCGAGGAGCCACTGAGCTCAAGTCTTGGTAAACAAACAGGTTGAAGAGGAGCAACTTTGCTTTTGCAACTATTAAATTGGAGAAAAAAACTGACTTTTCGTTCTGACATCTGATATACACGCATGTGCAATATGCAGCTTGGGACGCATCAGAAAAACCATGCATTTCCACACAATCAGTTGGATAATACTGAATCCACCTAGGAATAGTAATTAATGATATGTTTTGGAAATCAGAAACGAGCGTGTTCCATTTGGATTGAGAAGCTGGACTTAAGTTTTCGTCCCAATCAATACCTTCTAACCATAACTGCTGCATTAAAACCATTGATCTAATAATAATTGGTGCTATCCACCCTGGGGGATCGAAAAATTGTGCAACAGCCGAGAGAACCGTACGTTTAGTCATAGAGGAATTTGTCGAAAGTCAGACAAGGGAATATGAGAATTGATCTGAGAAAGCATTCCATTTCATACCTTAAGTTTTAGTCGAACTTGGTTCCTGTAAGCAAAAAAAAAATCGCAATCATACAAATCTTCTGTTTCAATATATGAGGGAATCTTTGGGTCATTAGCGGAAAGCTTTTTTAGAGGAAAACAAGCACTTTTGAGAACATCAATTAAATCGTTTTACTTCTGAATTGTTTCTTCAATGGAAAACTGCCAGATTAAAAAAAAAAAAAACCTCGACATAAGTTTCGTGCCCTAAAATTTTTGCCACATCAGGATATTGATTTTCGGAATCTTTTGCCAACAGTAAAAGTGTGCGGATCGCTAAAAACGGTGCACAATTAATACCAAACGTAACAATCTTTAGTTGGTAATCTTTTACGTGGAATTCGTCGTCTTGACGGAATAAAATGTTTGATAGGGTCTATCACGAGGATGTACGAGTATCTGTCTCTACATTTTTTGAATGTCTTCAATAAAGACATATGGATATCTTCCCCAATTTATAATGGCAGAAGTTTGTAGAGTTGGGCCGGTATGAAGATCATCATTTAAAGAATAACCGGACTTTGTTTATTGTGCCAATACAATGAGACGAGACGAGCCGAGATAAATTGATTCAGCAAATTCCTTCTTAAAAGGCAGCCGAACAATTTAACGTCCATCAGGTGAACGAGAAGTGGTTTATTGCAAAATTTTTCGGTGAATTGGTCTGCTGTGGAAACCTTTGGCACATTTGTACCTCTAGTTCCCAAAACGTTTTTAACAATTCGCTTTATGGAGGTTCATTTTTCTTAATTATTGTGGTAGAGAAAAGATGCACACTTTCGGTTTTAATAGGCCCGCTTAAAACCCAACCGAATATAGTCATTACCAAGTATGATGTCTATTTGTGAGGACTTATTAAAGTGTGGATCTGCCAAATCTTGATCTTTGAGATAAGATGGGTGTGCATTTCAAAGAAAATAGCCGGCACTGGCTTTGTTACCTTGGAAAGAATAATAGCAGAGAATCGAGCATCACACTTTTTGGAGACGATAGCCAACTCACACTCTTTATCAGAAACTTGTTGTTGACCTCCAACTCTAGAAATTTAAAAACGGCTTCGAATGCTGGGAATTTTGAGAATATTTCTATTTTTTCAGATAAAAATGTTCTTTGAGACCCAGAGTCAATTGACTCTCGTAATGTGAACAATTCCCCAAGATTACCAATTTGCACTAGAGCCGTTCTTAGGAGAATCATGTCATTATTGGCGGAAAAATTAGCTTGAACATTTGAGCCTTTTTATTTCATGTTGATGGTTTTTCTTAAGGAGACCAGTAATTTTGTTTTGGGGAGATTTTAGAAGACGATTTATTGGGATTGTACTTATTTTCCATACCATCTTCTTGAGAAGAATCGTTGACGTGCAGAAGACAGTGATGTGATTTGTGGCCAGGGTTTCGGAGTAGGAGTTGGAGTCTACGAGTCGGAGTCGAGCAATTTTGCTGGGGTCGGTTTCGGAGTCTGAGTAGAAAAAACCACTCGACTCCGACACCGGGCAAAATTTTTTCCACGTTATAGAAATATAACATTAAATTTGGAACAAGAACTTTTTTTAAAAATCATTATATATTTTAAAAGAAAGGTATAAGAAAATATATATGCAAATTATATATTATACTAAGTTGAAGGAAAATTCACAGGATATTTACTATCATTTGAAGTGTAGTCTATTCATTCCTATTTGTTGATCCAATTGGGTGCCACCTTGGTGCAATGGAATGCACACCCGCCTTGCACACATAAGGTCGTGGGTTCAATTCCCCGGCCAGGCAACATCAAAACTCTTTTCAACGGTGGCAAAATACCCCTCAGTAATGTTGGCGACATTTCCTGAGTATTTCAGCCTTGTAAAACTTCTCTACAAAAGTGGTGTCTTAAGACACACCGTTCGGACTCGGCGATAAACTGTAGGTCCCATATCATTGAGCTAATATGAATCGGGGTGCACTCATTGATATGAGAGAAGTCTCCCTTGTCCCTTATGGGATGTTTGTGGAACAATTATTATATATATTATAATTGATTCGTTACATTTTTGCATACAAAAGTAAAGTTCTATGACAATCGAATTAAGACTGGACCTTTAACCTCTTTCGTGAGAAGTCTTACTGATCTTCTCACAAAGGTCTATTGGTATTCTGATCTTGTTTTTTATGAGAAGTCATCCTTGTCTTCTATTAAAGACATTGTGGTCTCTATGGGAAATCTTTCTGAATACCCTGTGAAACAAAATGGAAGTTTAGATCTGGGGGAGGAAACTTCCTTTTGGGAATGAAAGCCCCAATTGAGAAACCAAAAGATCCCACAGCTGAAATTGCTGAGTCATGACATAATGATTTTTTGATTGACCCCCATCAATCATTGAGAAATTAGTTTTATATCTCTGTTTGGAGATATTGTTTCATCAATTTTAGATGACATGTTTTCAGCTAAATGGAATGAGGAACCTTTCTGTCAAACATGCTGTCCTTCTAGCTCAGATTCTTCCATGTCCTTCTTGTTCTTGAACTCAAAAAGTAAAACCAAATTAAATTTTCTACAAAGATGTTCCACCGAAAATTATATGTATGTTTCCCATGTCCAAGAAATCGACATTGTCACATTTTCATTGTCCTTTATCAGTTTACCCGTCACATTCTCAAAAAACCGTATGTTTATGTATTTCGGTAAATTTCGCATAATCTATTAACTATATATCTAATTCGGATGGTTACGCTTTTGAATTAGGCATCACAAATTCGTTGTTGGTTAACGACAGATTCATCCCGCTATAATTCAGAAGTCTGACAAACGGCCAATCTTTCTTCTAGGATTCATTATATACTCAATGTGAGCTTTAGATTTAGACATTCAAATAACCGGATCTGTCCGCCAGGAACAGATATAGTTCATGTGTATCCGAGTTTTCTACACAATCAATTGCATATACGAAATTCAATGAAATACATAATAATAGAGTTTTCATGAGAAAGGATCGGATAAAAGTGATAAAGGACAATGAAAAAATTACAATATCGATTTCTTGTCCTCGTGGACTGACCCTACATAACATTTTCATAGCAACATTTTTGTAGAATATTTTCATGCACGAAATCTCGTCGTTTGCTAATTTTTCAGTTCCAGAAAATATCTATCTGCCTACGTGCTGAGTGGTGTACACAATATATCTCAAATATTTCAACAAAATTATCCACACCACACCAAAGTTCAAAATGTGAGCGCTGAATTTTAGTTTAAGGGCTGATCCCTACTTATAAATTTCAGAAAAAAGTAGTAAGTATAAGTAGCATAGAATATGTTGTCAAATTTTTAAGTCGATCAGAACAATATTGCCTCAGTATGAGCATTGGATGGGAACAATTTATTTTATTTTGTATGCAGCATATAAACGGTGTTTTTCTTGAAATCGGCCACAAAAATATATGACAATTGGTTTATTAGTTTTCGAGGTAGAGTAGGCACCGCAAAATGCTTTAATAAAAACAAGGCTTCGTAGACGACCTCAAAACTTGATAATATGTTTCTCTTTCAGATGAAGAAAAAAATCAGCCAAAAGTTACGTAGTTTTCTCGAAATGTCATGAAAAATGGCTTTTATTGCGCTTTAGAACTGGGGGTCTCCTTTTGAGGCTAAACACACTAAACTGTTGCTTTACATCCAGTTTGAAACTTAGTCTTGAATTGCTTACAGTTTTTTATTGCATGTAGTCCTTACGATTTGTATTGCCCCATCATTTTCACATATTTTGAAGGCTTAAAGATTTACTCACGCGGAAGAATTCCATCCAGAATATACTCGTGGAAAAAAGGAAAACCGACAACAACTTTCTAACTTTGCTATTTGTCAATGTAAGATGCGGCAGAAACAATATTGATATGTTCGATTGTATTCGAACGAATGCCCTTTCTAATGAATGTGTAAGGAAAAACTAACACATTAGCCTATATAGGCCAAAATATAGGAAAAAATTAAAATTTTGCGCACATTTTATTCATTTTTAGTGGTTCAGTAATTCACTCTCGGAGTCGACCCGGAGTCGGAGTGGTGAAAAAAACTCGCCTGGAGTCGGAGCCGAGCCAAAAACACCTCGACTCCGAAACCCTGTTTGTGGCAAATAATGCAAATATTGATACTTTTGCAGTTGAGTTTGATGTGAGACGGGGAAAGGCAATTCGAGCAAAGTTTATTTTTGAATACAAAACTTAAACGCTGATGGGAGGTAAGTTGTCGAAACTCTTGACAATCTCTCACTGCATGATTCGAATTAAAAAATGGACAAGGTTTTGCTTGTTCTATCCTGAGACCGCTGACTTTGGAATCTATTAAAATTTTGAGAAGGAGCAGAGCAACTTTGTTTGTGGTACCAATACTAGAAATTCTCTCAACCACTTCAAATCGATTCACAAGGAAATCATCTATGTTGACAATTCTCTGTGGGACTTCAGAGATTGCTCCTAATGAGGTAAGGTTTCGTCTGGCAATTTCGTGGAAATGAGGTGAATCAACATGGGGTCCCAACTTTCAACATTTACATTGAGAGTGTTCAAAGTTCTAAGGCAATCAGAAACGGTAGAATGTATTTGCTGAAGTGATTCGCTATCGCTACTTTCATTTGTGGCAACTGGGATGTTAAATAGGATTTTAAAGCTGATTGTCGACAAAACACGCCTACTTTCATATCTAGCCTTCAGAGAATGCCACGCCAATTTGAAATTACCGTCACACAACGGATATCTTTTAACTATTGCAGCAGGATCCAGCAGGACCTCTGGTTTTATTCCTAAGATGATACAGTTTTTGAGCCTGGGACAATTCGGGATGGTCTGCGTAGACCGCGGTGAACATATCACGGAACGACGGCCATTCTTCGTAACCTCCTTTGAATACCTCGGTATCGCAAGGTGGCGCTTTGATACAAACGCTTGATTTGGCAACGGGATAATGCTCCGCCTTGCTTGTACATTGTTTCCACCTGATATTCTAAGTATATCTAAAATATGTGAAGGTTTTTGCTATATCATCCTACCATAAGGGCTGAAATTTGATATTTCGTCCTCCTTTGGGATGCAAAGCTTTCTCGCAGAAATTTATCAGTATCGGTATACGTTTTGATGTACACCCCACGGAACAGTACATCCCAATTTTCGCTATTTTAAAGAGTTTAGCCACCGAAATGGCTAAAATTTGGTACATAGTCTTCGTTGAGGATATAAAACTTTTACCTGAAATTGGTCGTTATAAGTCAACGTCTCCATATAGCTCCCATAAAACGGTACCGCACGATTTTCTGTATTTTGAAGGTTTTAACCACATTATTCCGCCCATGTGCCTAAACATTGGCATTTAGTCTTTTTCTGGACTACAAACATTTCTCTCAGAAATTTGTCGGTATAGGTCAACGGTTTGATAGAACGGTACCTGCCGATTATCAGTATTTTGAAGGTTGTAGGCTCATTCTTTTACCGAAGTGGCTGAATTTTGGTATTTAGTCTTTTTCTGGGCTACAAAAATTTCCCTCAGAAATTTGTCGGTACACGTCCACGGTTTGATGTAAGTAGAGCGGTATATCCTAATTTTCGGTATATTGAAGGTATTATAATGAGGTGTTATAATGAGGCTATTATAACACCGAAATTGCTGCAAGTTGGTACCTAGTCTTCGTTAAGGGTATAAAACATAAAGCCCCTATAGAACGGTATTTCCCTGAAATTTTCGGTATAGGTCTATGTCTACATATAGCTAGCGTTCCCCACCGAAACAGCTGAATTGGGATTCTCTAGGGCATTTTTTGGTTGCCGACAAAAATCGGCCCAATTAAAACACAAAATTATGAATGGAAAGTTCAAATAAAAGTTGACATCACTGCTGCTATCGGTAGAACTTTGCGAGTACTTTTTATTTATCGCTAATTTAACGAATAATATCGTTAATTACAGAAATTATGCGCATTTGAATATTATTGAATTTTGTCGATAACCAAAAAATGTCCTAGAGAATCCCACTACTAATATTGACATTAAGTTTTTGATAGGGGTGTGAAACATTCCACCCGAAATGTGCCGGTATAGGCCGACGTCCTCAAATAGCCCCATGGGTGTATAAAATATTGCAGAAGATGGTTATGAGTATAAGCCCTTTTCTTCAAATAACCCCCAAAGGGGGTTGTGTCATCAATATCCCATCGAAACGGATGAAATTTAATATTTAGTCTCCGTTGGTGTTAAAAAACTTTCCACCTGAAACTTTTTTTATATAGCCCCCATAGAAAAGTCCCTCCCAATTTTCGGTATTTTGAAAGTTTTAGCCCCATAATTTAGCGGGAATAACTGAAATTTGGTATTTAGTCTTCGCTGGAGTTACGAAACTTTCCTCCAGAAATTTATCGGTATAGGTCAACGTTTTATACAGCCTCCATAGAACGGTGCTCCCGATGTTGTTAACTTTTCAAATCCAGGTTTAGGTTTAGGTCAATTCGGAAGATTGTAAAAATTGGTCCATATTTTGGAAAGAACAAAAATGTCCCCCCATGAGCTGTTTTGAAAGGAATATTATCATTTGAGATATAAGTACTATTCCAGCAAAAAAGGAAGAGTTTAGTACTTTCATAAACGAAATTAAACTAATTACTCCTATTCCCAGCACAGAATCGGTTGTAAAATTTACTTTTGTTTACAGAGGCTGCGAAACATTTCTACCATAAAATGTTTATATAGGTCCATTACAAATTGCTGCAAGTTGGTACTTAGTCTTCCTTAAGTATATAAGACTTTCCACCTGAAATTTGTCGGTATAGGTCCATGTCTTCATAAAGCCCCTATAGAGCGGTACCTCCCTGAAATTTTCGGTATGGGTCGATGTCTACATAAAGCTAGCGTTCAAGTTATAGGTCAACGGTTTGATAGAACGGTACCTGCCGATTACCAGTATTTTGAAGGTTGTAGGCTCATTCACCGAAGTGGCTGAATTTTGGTATTTAGTCTTTTTCTGGGCTACAAAAATTTCCCTCAGAAATTTGTCGGTACACGTCCATGGTTTGATGTAAGTAGAGCGGTATATCCTAATTTTCGGTATATTGAAGGTATTATAATGAGGTGTTATAATGAGGCTATTATAACACCGAAATTGCTGCAAGTTGGTACCTAGTCTTCGTTAAGGGTATAAAACTTTCCACCTGAAATTTTCGGTATAGGTCTATGTCTACATATAGCTAGCGTTCCCCACCGAAACTGCTGTATTGGGATTCTCTAGGGCATTTTTTGGTTGCCGATAAAAATCGGCCCAATTAAAACACAAAATTATGAATGGAAAGTTCAAATAAAAGTTGACATCACTGCTGCTATCGGTAGAACTTTGCGAGTACTTTTTCTTTATCGCTAATTTACCGAATAATATCGTTAATTACAGAAATTATGCGCATTTTAATATTATTGAATTTTGTCGATAACCAAAAAATGTCCTAGAGAATCCCACTACTGATATTGACATTAAGTTTTTGATAGGGGTGTGAAACATTCCACCCGAAATGTGTCGGTATAGGCCGACGTCCTCAAATAGCCCCATGGGTGTATAAAATATTGCAGAAGAGGGTTATCAGTATAAGCCCTTTTCTTCAAATAACCACCAAAGGGGGTTGTGTCATCAATATCCCATCGAAACGGATGAAATTTAATATTTAGTCTCCGTTGGTGTTAAAAAACTTTCCACCTGAAACTTTTTTTATATAGCCCCCATAGAAAAGTCCCTCCCAATTTTCGGTATTTTGAAAGTTTTAGCCCCATAATTCAGCGGGAATAACTGAAATTTGGTATTTAATCTTCGCTGGAGTTACGAAACTTTCCTCCAGAAATTTATCGGTATAGGTCAACGTTTTATACAGCCTCCATAGAACGGTGCTCCCGATGTTGTTAATTTTCAAATCCAGGTTTAGGTTTAGGTCAATTCGGAAGATTGTAAATATTGGTCCATATTTTGGAAAGAACACAAATGTCCCCCCATGAGCTGTTTTGAAGGGAATATTATCATTTATTTATTTATTTAAATAATTCAGTCTTTAGAACAAAAAATATTCCTTACAGACTATGCTAATGATACGTATGTATATTAAATAAATATGTATTTTCATTAACTAAAATTTGGTAACAAAATACAGTTTAAAATCATTTTTCGAAATGCTAAACTCTATAAATTTAAAATATTTCTTTAGATACTTTATGTTTATATCATTAATATAGCAAAGCGCTCTTGTTAATGGACTATGGAGAGCATAGTTAACTCGATGCGTTGGAATGTTGAATACATCTATATATCTCAACTGCCTCGGAGGCACATATATTGGAACAAGTGAAAGTAATTCTTCTGAATTTATTACGTGATTGATTATGTCAAAAACAAAAAGAGCAGACTGCATTCTTCGCCTATTCTCAAGGGTTTGCAGACCCAAAAGTAAACATTTTGAAACGTACGGACTATCAGTGGGAAAAGACCTTAGAGCATAATTGACAAACTGACGTTGAACCCTTTCAATGCGAGAAACGTGAATTCTGCCACGTGGATCCCAAATAATAGATGCGTATTCGATCTCGGAACGTACAAACGCATTAAAAATTATTTTTAAGGTATGAAAATCTGAAAAATCTCCGCAATTTCTTTTGAGAAAAGGAAGCATTCTATAGGCTTTAGGTAGAACATAATCAATATGAGGTAAAAACGTCATACCGGCATCAAAAATTACCCCTAGATCTCGAATGGTATCGACCGAATTCAAAATATTCCCTCCTATTTTGAAGTTACACTGAATAGGCTGCAAAGATTTGTGAAAAGATAAATGAAAACATTTCGACAAATTAAGGGAAATGCAATTGACAATGCACCAGTTTTGAAGATTGTCTAAATCAGATTGCAAGCTTATAACATCTTCTAAAGAATCAACTTTAGAAAAAAGCTTAAGGTCATCGGCATAAAGTAAGAAATTGGATTTGATGAAACATGACGAAATGTCATTGATAAACAAATTAAAAAGAAGAGGCCCCAGCACACTCCCTTGTGGAACTCCTGAGGATTGCATATATGGGTGGGACATAAATCCCCCAACCCTTACTCTGCAGTATCTATGGGATAAATATGACGAAATCCAACATAAAAAACTTGAATGAAACCCATAACACTTCAACTTGTACAGCAAAATTGAATGTGACACTTTATCAAACGCTTTCGAAAAATCTGTGTATAGTGTTTCCACCTGACTACCTTGCTCCATAGCTGAAATGCAATATTCACTAAATGTTGCCAAATTTGTAACAGTTGATCGCCCTGCAAAAAAACCATGTTGTTTGGTTGATATAATAGATTTTGTTAAGAAAAACAGTCTGTTATAAATTATATTTTCGAAAACTTTAGATATACATGAAAGTTTAGAGATAGGTCTATAGCATGTCACATCATCTTTTCTTCCGTCTTTGAAGATTGGTGTGATAAATGCTGATTTCCAACGATTTATGAAGACACCCTCTCTAAGGGACAAATTAAAAACGTGGGCAATAGCGGAGCAAATACTCTTCGAACACTTTTTAAGAAATAACGGACATATACCGTCTGAGTCAACTTTGATGCCATTTTTTAATTCATTAATGGCTTCAAGAACTTCTTGTGTACTAACCACAATGCTTCCAAGTTGAATGTTGGTTTGGGGTAAATAAGGTTCCATACTATTAGTTGATGGAAGTTCAAAATTAGATTTAAAATATTCAGCGAAAAAAATTACGGTTTCAAGGTTCGATTGTGAAGTTTTTCCATTAAAACTTACGATGGAAGGAATATCAGTCTGCTGTTTTTTTGATCTAATATTGTTTGTAAAGAAAATTATTAAGAAAATTAAATTCGCGTTGATAATGAATGAATTTGTCTTTATCATCTGAACACTTAGATTGCTTAAATTTCTTTTGAAATTTATTGCGAAGGTTTTTCAATTTTATAAGATTTTTATTGTACCACGGCCTTTTATACAATTGAGATTCCCTTTTTGGGACATTTTGATCAAGGATATCAGAAATTGTGGTCAAAAAGATATCATAGCACTGACTTGTGGAAAAATCAGCAAACAATAACACCCAATTAACTGAGTCAATAATAGAGTTTAGCATAACGAAATTACATGCATTAAAATTGAAATGTATAAATTCATTGTGAAAGGAACTATCCACATATTCAAAAGAATTAATTTCTATAGCAAGAGGGTTGTGATGGACATTGGATGGAGATATAACATTTAATGGTTCAAAAAGATTGTATTTTGAATTATCCGATACAAACACCAAATCTAGAAGACGGCGCAATTGATTATGAAGATGATTAATTTGAATAAGGCTCAAACTAAGAAGAGTGTCAAAAAAATGTATTTCGTGTTCTTTGTTTAAATTAACCGGAGATAAAAAATCACTGCTATCAAAACGTGACCATGATATGTGTGGAAGATTAAAATCACCTAAAACGCAAATGAAAGAATCTTTAAAAGCTTCTCCATCCAATGTAACTATATTAGAAATATGTTTATCATAAAGACTGCCAGCACTTCCAGGTGGAATATAAGAAACACAAATAAATAGCTTAATAGTTGAACCAAAAATGCATACAATTAGCTGGTCAAGCAACCCATTATAATTATTTATATCTAGAAACGACGATTTGTATTGATGTTTTACAGCAACCAGAACTCCACCGCCTCTTGAACAACCTGTAGCTTCTGGACTGAGATATAAGTACTATTCCAGCAAAAAAGGAAGAGTTTAGTACTTTCATAAACGAAATTAAACTAATTACTCCTATTCCCAGCACAGAATCGGTTGTAAAATTTACTTTTGTTTACAGAGGCTACGAAACATTTCTACCATAAAATGTTTATATAGGTCCATTGCAAATTGCTGCAAGTTGGTACTTAGTCTTCCTTAAGTATATAAAACTTTCCTCCTGGCAGAATTGAATATTCTTCCACTGCGTAGCGCTAATAATTGCATACCAAGCTTGTGCTGCATAGCTTACCACAGACCGGCCTATTGTTTTGAAGGAGGTCAACAAGCCTTCTTTGTCAACACCTCAACCGCTGCTTTCGAAAGGTCAAAAGCCACCATGACTGTTTGGTTGCACGGCCTGTTCTGGTTCAGGTGTGTGGATATGGAATATATTGCTGTTGTAGCACTATGTATTTTCCGGAATCCATGTTGATGATGGGTAACTGGAAAACTGTGGGTTCTTGATGATTCTGGTAGTTTCTGAATTCCGTTGTCGCAGTTTGTAGACAGCTTGCTCTTAAATTTTGTGATTTATGTGTGTAGAGTTTTCATGTAATGAAATAGAAGTGTTAATTTATTTTGATATTTAAATAAAATTTTGTTTACATACCTTTCTGCGAATTTATCTCAATTTTTATTTTCAATAAAATATTCTGCAAAACAACTACAATACTGAGGGAATTGGTTGCATTTTTTGTACAAACATAGCGTTTCATGACATTAGTATTCAGTTTTTGTGCAGGATCTGAAACAAATCTGCTCATGAGCAGATTTAAATTTGTATAGCAAATCTTGATAAATTTGGCAGATTAAGCAAATAAATTCTGATAATGAAGGTTAACCCTCAAAAAGCTCTAATATAAACAGGATATTCGTGTAAAAACGTGATGTCTGGATTATCAAAAATCTCGATAGTCCGGACAATTTTAGTGTCTGGATTACTGCGTTGTCCGGATTAAAAACCGTCCGAATGATCGAGAACCAAAATCTTTTCGGGCTTTAATTTTCTAACCGAATACCAAAACTCCCACATGTAATTTCCTCACCCAGACAGTCAGGTAATCCACCTCAGGTTTATTTCAACTGCTCCTTAAGCTGTCGAATTTTATTATGTTTTTTAACCTTGCACCATAATATGGAGGGTATAATTAAATTTGTCATTCCGAAGTATTAATCGGTGACTCTAAAAGTATATATACTCTTGATCAGGGTAAAATTCTAAGTCGACATAACCATGTCCTTCTGTCCGCCTGTCCACCCGTCCGTCTATTGAAACAAAGATACAGCTCGCAAGTGTTAAAATAGAGCTTTATAATTTGGTATAGAAGTTTCTATTACTCCCATATCGGTCTAGGATTCCTTCTGTATTCGTTTGGTTTGGTACCATTTAATATTTTCGTACCCATAATTACGAATTTCCAAGACTATGCAAATCCTACTCCTCAACAGTAATCTTATTGCAAAATTTCTAGATCCCAGTTCTATCCGTTCACCCAAATTTAAATTGTACCAAACTTAATACTACTTAGTAATTTTCTTACCCATAAGTACGAATTTCCAAGACTTCCTCAATCCTACACTCAAAAGGTAATTTTAATTCCAAATTTGAGGATTTCAGCTCCATCCGTTTACCCAAATCCAAATTGTACGAAATTAAGTACTGTTCGTACTCATAAGTACGAATTTTCAAAACTTCCTCAAACCTACATCAAAGCAGTAATCTTAGTTCCACATTTCAGAATTCTAGCTCGATCTCTTCGCCCAAGTCTAAATAGTACCATGTAGTACTGTCCGTACCCATAAGTACGAATTTTAAAACTTCCTCAAAGCTACATCCCAGCACTAATCTTAGTTCCACATTTCAGGATTCCAGCTCGATCCGTTCACCCAAATCTAAATAGTACCAAATTTAGTACAATTTAGTACTTTCCGTACCCGTTAGTACGAATTTCCAAATCTACCTCAATCCTGCATTCCAACACTAATTTTGATTAACATTTTGGATTCCAGCTCTATCCGTTCACCCAAATCCAAATTGTACCAAATTTGGTACCATTTAATACTTTTCGTACCCATAATTACGAATTTCCAAGACTATGCCAATCCTAAACCTCAACAGTAATCTTATTGCAAAATTTCAGGAATTCAGCTCTATCCGTTTAAATTTAAATTGTACCAAATTTAGTACTACTTATAAATTTTCGTACCCATAAATTCGAATTTCCAAAACTTCCTCAATCCTACACTCAAAAGGTAATCTTAATTTCAAACCTCAGGAGTCCAGCTCTATACGTTCACTCAGATCCAAATTGTACCAAATTTAGTACTATTCGTACCCATAAGTAGGCATTATCAAAACTTCCTCAAACCGATAACCCAACAGTAATTTAGTTAAAAAATTTTAGGACTCCAGCTCTATCCTTTCACCCAAATCCAAATTGTGCAAAATTTAGTACCATTTAGAATTTTTCGTTCCCACAAGTACGAATATCCAAAACTTCCTCAATCCTACACTCCAACAGGAACCTTTATTCAAAATTTCAGGGTTCCAGCTCTATCCGTTCACGCAAATCCAAATTTTACCAAATTTACAACCGTTTAGTACTTTCCGTACCCATAAGTACGAATTTTCAAAACTACCTCAATCATACACTCAAAAGGTAATCTTAATTCCAAATTTAAGGATTCCAGGTCTATTCGTTCACTAAAATTTAAATTGTACCAAATTTAGCATCATTTAGTACTTCTCGTACCCATAAGTACGAATTTCCAAGACGTCCTCAATCCTACACCTCAACAGTAATCTTAGTTCAAAATTTCAGGATCCAAGCTCTATCCATTTACCCAAAATTGAAATTGTATAAAATTTAGTACCATTTAGTACGTTTCGCAACCATATGTACGAATTTCCAAAACTTCTAACTCTAATTCTAATTTCCAATTTCAGGATTCTAGTTCTATCCGTCCATCCAAATTGAAATTGTACCAAATTTAGCACCTCCCTTAATCCTACACTCCAACAGTAGTCTTAATTCCAAATTTCAGGATTCCAGCGCTATCCGTTAACCCAATTCCAAATTGTACAAATTTCAGTACCATTTAGTACTTTTCGTACCCATAAGTACGAATTTCCAAAACTTCTTCAATCCTACACTCCAACTGTAATCATAATTCCAAGTCTCAGAATTCCAGCGCCATCCGTTCAGCCAAATCCAAATTGTACCAAATTAAGAACTATTCGTACGAATTTTCAAAATTTCCTCAAACCAACAGCCCAACAGTAATCTTAGTTCCACATTTCAGGATTCCAGCTCTATCCGTTCACCCAAATTTAAATTGTACCTACTGGTCTTCTCACAAAGTTCTATTTTGTTGAGCTTTTACATAAAATTAGATAAAATCTTAATTATTAGATGATTCTATAAAAATCTAGAAAGGACATCAGAATGTAGAAATTCATCGATCGATTTTATTTGTCATATTTTGTTGGCCCGTTTTATGACAAAAACATCAGTTTTTTAAGCCGAACATTAGTATTTTAATTTTTTCTGTCCACCATTTCCGCAAAATCTAATATTTTTTACAAAATCGATAGATGAAGAACAAGATTTTAATGTTCTTGATAAGCCCAAAAAAATATATGGCAATCGGTTTTGTTTTCGAGTTAGCACCACAAAACGCTTTTATAGAAAGAGGGTTTTTGTATACGGCCATTTCCCGCAAAACTTCGCGGTACTTTTATACCCTCCACCATAGGATAGAGGGTATATAAAGTTTGTCATTCCGTTTGTAACTACTCGAAATAGTCATTGTACGAGGGCGGTTCGGAAACTTCTTAGCCTATCAATGAAAGAGAATAGTTAGTTTTTCAAAAATATGTTTATATTTCATTATAATCTCCTGAAACTTCAATACACTTAGTCCAACGCTTTTCTAGCAATTCTATCCCTTGATTAAAATAGTTTTCCTCAAGGTCTTCAAAGTAGTGGTTTACAACTGTAATTGCATCTTCATTTGAGGGAAAACGCTTGCCATCAAGGAATTTTTTTATATTTGGGAACAAGTAAAAGTCACTGGAGCTAAATCAGGAGAATAAGGTGGGTGGTCAAGCAACTCGTACTTTAATTCGTTGATTTTAGCCATTGTTAAAACACTCTTTTTTCTCGTTTTTCTCGAATTTGTACATTTAATTGATCCTAAAGGTTGCAATAGTACTCTGAATTGATTGATTTACCCTTTTGCAGATAGTCAATCAATAAAATACCTTTGAAGTCCCAAAAAACCGTTGCCATAACCTTACTAGCCGATTGAATTGTTTTTGCCTTCTTTTGGGCAATTCCTCCAGCTTCAGTCCACTGTTTGGATTGTTCTTTTGTCTCTGGAGTATAGTGGTGGATCCATGTCTCAGCTACAGTTATGAAACGACGCTTAAAATCCATTTTATTTCACTTAAAACGATCCAAACAAGCTTGAGAAATGTTCATTCTTATGCGTTTTTGATCGACTGTTAACAAATGCGGCACCCATCTTGCAGAAAGCTTTTTCATCTGTAATTCTTCATGCAAAATTAAATGGACTCGATCATTTGAGATGCCCATGATATTAGCAATTTCATGCACTTTTATTCGTCGATCATTTAATACCATATCATGCACTTTGTCTACAATTTCTGTTGTGGTTGCTATTTTTGGACGTCCACTACGTGGTTCACCTTCAATGCTTGTTCGACCACGTTTAAATTCAGCAACCCAATTTTTTACTGTTGCATATGAAGGAGCACTTTCACCTAACACATTCACCATATCATTATGAATTTCTTGTCCCGAAAAACCTTTTTTATGTAAATATTTAATAACATTGGAAAAAAATTGCGGATGCGTCTTTTTTGAACACCTGTTTCTATATGAAGGAGTTGCCAAATTTAACATGTTTTCATAACAGAGATGGAAGTTTCCAAAACACTAAACTTTTTCTGTTTATACCGCGCTTTTTGTGCTAGGCTAAGAAGTTTCCGAACTGCCCTCGTAGAACCCACAAACTATATATATTCTTGATCAGCGTGCAATTTACATCGATATAGCCATTTCCGTCCATCTGTCCGTCTGTGGAAATCACTCTAGCTTCCGAACGGATTAAAGTAGGTGGATGAAATTTTATTAAAATCTATTATATGTATGTAGGACTTTTGGTATTGAAAGCGGGCTATGTAGGTCCACGTTTTCGTATAGCCCCCATACAAAGTGACGCGTCGTCGTTTTAAGGAAATTTTAGGATATTTGTCCCATATGACCACCGTTGGTTGTAATTTGGTATTTTATGTCTCCAGAGGCTAAAAAATATTTCTACCAAATTTTGTCTATATAGGTCCACATTATGGTATAGCTCCCATATAAGGCCCCATATATAGTACGCATCATTTTAAGATCTTTTGAATGTATTAGTCCCATTTGACCACAAAATCGGTTGTAACTTTGCATTTTGCGTTTCCACAGGTTAATAAATATTTCTACTATAAAATGTTTATATAGGTCAAGGTTCTGATATAGACCCCATAAGACGATATCTCCCGATTTTCGGTATTTTGAAGGCTGTGTTCTTTCAGAAATTTGGTGGTTAGTCTTCATTTGGGGTACAAAATATTCCATATGAAATTTGTCGGTATAGGTCTACGCCTTCATATAGACCCCATAGAACCAGTTTTGAAGGGTTTAGCCTCATTATAAAACCGACATGGCTAAAATTTGGTACATAGTCTTCGCTGTGGGTATAAAACTTTCCACCTGAAATTAGTCCGTATAGGTCAACGTCTTCATATAGCTCCCATAGAAAGGCATCGGCCGATTTTCAGTATTTTGAAAGTGTTAGCCTCATTATTCCACCGAAGTGGTTGAAATTTGGTATTTAGTTTTTTTCCGGGCTAAAAAAAATTCCCTCAGAAATTTGCCGGTATACGTGCATGTTTTGGGGGTACCCCCATAGAACGGTATATCCCAATTTTCGGTATATTGAAGGTTTTAGCCTCATTATAACACGAAAATGGCTGCATGATGCTACTTAGTCTTCGTTGAGGGTATAAAACTTTCCACCTTAAGTTTGTCGGTATAGGTCCATGTCTTCATATAGCCCCCATAGAACGGTACCTGCCGATTTTGTCATATAGCTCGTTCTTCACCAAAATACCTGATATTTGGTATTAAGTTTTTGATAGAGGTATAACACATTCCAGTCGAAATGTGCCGGTATAGGTCGACGACCTCAAATACCCCCAAAGGACCGTACCTTCCGATTTACGGTATTTTGAAAGTTGTGGCCTCAATATACCACCGGTATGACTGAAATTTAGTATTTAAATTGCCATGGGTGTATAAAATATTGCAGAAGAGAATTATCAGTATAAGCCCTTTTCTTCAAATAAGCTCATAGAAGTGTACATTCCGATTTTCAGTATTTTAAAATCGAAATGTATGGAATTTAATATTTAATCGCCGTTGGTGGTATAAAACTTCCCACCTGAAAATTTCCGGTATTGTTCCATGTTTTTATATACCCTCCATAGAAAGATCCCCCTGGGTTTTACCCAATTTTATGTATTTCGCTTAACTCGGAATATTGTAAATATTGGTCCATGTTTTGGAGAGAACAAACATTTCGCCCCATATTAACTGTTTTGAAGGGAATATTATCAGTTGAGATATATGTACTACTCCTACAATAAAAGGAAGAGTTTAGTACTTTCATAAACGAAATAAAACCAATTGTTCCTATTAACTTCAATACCGTTCGTGGTGGAGGGTATAAAAAGTTCGGCCCGGCCGAACTTAACGCTTTTCTTACTTGTTCAAATTAAAATTCAGAAAGCAAATTTTGTTATGTTCTCTCAGATGAAGACAATCTATAAAAAGCTTCCTAGTTTTCTTAGATAAAATTCATGAAAATGGTTTCTTAAGGCTCTCGAAGATGGTATTTACCCGGTAAATACCCACACGCTGGGTAAATATCCACACATAAATTATAGATTTTTCACATAAATGGGCATTTCTTAAAATACGAGTTATAAGAATTTTATGAAACCCCAAGAGTGTTTTGTTATTTTGGAAAAAAAATAAAATTTTTTGAATTTTTGTTTTTAATTTTTTTGTATTTTCATTGTTTGTTTATTGGGGTTTGACATTTTTAAATAGTAAGAACATATGAAAACTTAAAAACACTCATATTTTGATGCCAAATTTGAAAAAACTCAAACTTTTAACTTTGACCTTGAATTCCTCTGTACAGATGGTATTTACCCGGTAAATACCCACACGGTCGGTAAATACCCACTTGTAGGTATTATTTGGGTATTTAGTATATTGAATCGCCAAAACAACATCTTACACCTAATCCCTGAGTTTAGGTTGTGAAATCGTTTCAAAATAAATAGTTTTACAATACCTTCAACAAGTGGGTAAATACCCGAGTATTTAATCAAATGTTGGATAAAAACGCTTTAACTGCCGAACCAATTGACGTAGGCTGACAAAATTTGGCTCAAATCTTTCTTATGTCAATTGAACTTCTGTTATTGACAATGGGGTCTAGGGTTATATGTTTTGATATAACCCCCATGTTAAGTCCCTTTATATTTAGTTCAATTGTCTTAAATTATTAATGTTTGCCCCTTAATGGACATTTTGTTAAGATCATTAAAGTTTTATTTAAATTAGTCTCTTTTGCTTATTGAATGTCAATTCTTATGTACTGAATGAAAATCTTCACAATATTTAATATAATTTGTTGACATTTTCTCTTTTTATTTCAATTTATATTTGCCCACCTCATGTTTTAACTATAATTCAATACGATTACTTTAATGTAACAAGGACCACCCTATAGCCTAAAGGTAGTTTGTTATTCCTCTTTCTTATTTGTGGGCGAATTTGCCCACAAGCAATCTTGAATTCGCCCAAGAAGAGAATAACAAGCTGTGTGTTGTTATTGTAAAACCAGCTCAGCATTAGAACGACTAAGCAACAAGGCATATATGCACATATGTACAAACGTATATATGCATGCACATACATACATTTGAGTGCATATTATTTTGATGCTTATTTTCTCTGCCACGGTTGGTGGTTCTGCTGCTAGCAAAAATAAATACATATTGTCCCGCTAGCCCTTTGCTTTGTAAAACATAAGAAATTAAAGAAATAAATCATTACTTTTGAGACTTTGAAGCGAAGGTGTTTTTTTTTTTTGTTTGGTGACGGCAGTAAGGGCTTATTAGTAAAGGCAAAATACACAGTGGTTAGCCCGTAAATAACAAATAATGGAGAATAATTAAGTTGTGGAAAGATTTTATTGCAAATAAAATCTTACTCATTAAGGCAATTATAAAATCAGTGGCTATTGCAAGGAGTGCTGTATAAAACAACTACTTTGAGGCAAAACTTTGCTGGAGAATAAGCACTGGCTGAATCATTGGTGTTGCCGTGATTAATTCCCTGTGCGTGAGGCAATTATTTCGAGGAAGAATACTCGGTAGATTATTCCGACGAGGAAAGTAATGAGTTGTCCCAGAGACATAATACAAATCTTGCCCAGAGTATGTAAACCTTTGCGCACAATATACATACTCAAGTCGGACCCTTGAGTCAGGAGATTGTCTAATTGCATATCGGACTTTCTCCGGGGTTGTCAAAATAGGCAATCCTCAAATATTGGCGACCGTGACAGGACATTTGTGTCCAATAAACGTGTAATCTTGCTATTTTCCAACCAAGTACGTTTACTAATTTTGACCGCATTTTCCCGTCTGCCATTTTTAATCGCAGTCTTTGCGAATGCTTGTACGTGTTGCTGAAATAGAAAAATTAGAGTGAGACAACATTCTCATCAAATATTGCTACCGTTTTACGCCATTTTTGGATTTTCGTTCCACAGTAAATTTTGCTCGTTAGCATTTGTTGCGTAATATAACCTCTTTTTCTTGATACACTCATTGTTTCATCATACTTGTCTCAAATCAAATAAATTATATAACATAAAATGACTGATGAACAAGGTCAAGCGTCCCAAAGGGATACAACCATTGAAGAATTGAAGCAACAGCGTGGCTCTTCGAAGGGAAGCATGACTCGTATTAAAAACATTATTGAATCGAACCCTTCATTGTCTCATACGGAACTCGAGTACAGATTAGGACTCGTTGAGTCACACTTTAAACAGGCATCCTACTACCAAAGCCAAATAGAGAAATTGTCCCCTAAGGACACTGGTAGGCCTGAAATCGAAGATCGAAGATCTGTACGTGACAATAAAATCTAAAATTCTCACTCTGATTGGTCAAGGTAGACGTTCTATCATAGCTGATCAGTATTTTGTGTTGCCTCATGTCCCATTCAATAGATTGCCCAGCCTTAAATTACCCAAGTTTGATGGGAAATATCTGGAATATAAAAATTTCATAAACACTTTTAATAATTTGGTCCACAATGACCAAACTATCTCCACATCGGAAAAATTTAATCATTTGTTATCTTGTCTCAGTGGGGAAGCGCTCGCCACTATCAAAGCATTTCCAGTAACAGTTGAAAATTACCCGAGTGCTCTTAAACGTTTAAAGGAGAGATACGACAATGACACATTGATCTTTCTCGAAAATGTCACGGAATTACGGAATTACAATTACGAAATGTTGTGCATACCATATCTGCACTTTATAGTTCATTGCAATCGCTTGGCTCATATGAAAAAATTTGTGATGCTTTCATAATTCATTTGGCAATGAGCAAAGTTGACTCTGAGACCAAGCAACGATGGGATGAATTTATTGATTATTCGAAATTGCCCTCATGGGCTGAATGTTCCTCAATGCTGGACAAGAGTTGTCAATAATTGGACGCTCAGTGCCGAAGGTCTTCGAAGCAATTTACCCCTGCTACAACAAATTACTCGCATAGTAATCAAAAGCAACACTCGTTTTTAACATATAATTTGCCTCAAGATTTCGTCTGCAGTCATTGCTCCAAATCGGGCCATTCAGTTTCAACTTGTCAACGTTTCATCGTTATGACACCTAATCAAAGTTTAGTACAATCCAAACAACAAAATCTTTGCCTCAATTGTTTAGGAAAAGGGCATGGTTACATACAGTGTCCCTCCAAATACTCCTGTCGATTCTGCAAACAACGTCGCCATTCGCTTCTACATAAGCAAACCGAACAATTATCATGCCTTCAAGAAGAAGAATCGTCTTCTTACTCTGCTGTTGCACACAGCACTTTTCAAAGCAACCCTAGCCCAAATCCGAGTAATGTAATTCTCGCCACTGCATTGGTATTGGTTTGCAACTGTGAGGGAGAATATCACAAGTTAATTTCATGAGCGAAGACCTTTGCAACTCTCTTAATCTAAGATAACTCAAATTCTACAAAAGTAGGGACTGACTGGGGTTACAATTAAGCTTGTGATTTATGACCTCTTGCTTCAAGGAGGCTAAAGCCTGTCAAACTGTCAATAGCCGTTGACATGTTTTGACCTTAATGAGGTTGAAGGTCTGCATAAATGATATGCAGGTGTTCAAAAATGAAAAGGGGGTGGGGGAATGCAGGTGTTCATTGGTATTCATTATTGTTTCCCCCATCCAATTGTTTGCATATCGTTATAATAGCGTGAATTGTATGTTTATTATGTTTTGCTTCCTAGTGTCATGCTGTGCAACCTACCTTTTTTTTGATTTTTTGTATTGTAACTAATGCGAACAAATATTTTAACACTTGCCCTTTTCACTAGTCAATATAATTTCCTATCGTTGTGAAATACATGGACACTTGAATCTCCTGTCGGTGGTCAGTCGAAATGTAATTGCCCTTTTTTATCATGATTACATGCGGTGGCGTTTATAAATGGGGCTAGGTGTTTCCTTTGATCCCTAGCCGTAGGAGAATTTTGCAATTACGCACGTGTGTTTGAGTGTGGTCAACCCAAATACTTTGATGTAGGGTTGTCTCTTTATCCAATATGAAATTTATCCTCTCTTTTATGTTTACACGTGTCTTCTTTTCTACATTAGACAAGACATCTTCTTTACCCCTTCTTAAATGATCATTATACATCTTAAGGGAAAATAATATGATGAAATAGAGTTCTAGGGCATGAAAACTTTTAGAATAGGAGAATTTCAGTATCTTATCAGCCTTTCATACATTAACATCTTAGCACACTCGTAAAAATTTTAAAAAATAAACTAAAAATGGCATCATATACATGCAAATTTTGCTTCATTACTTTTGCTATTAAGCGTGACTATTCAAAACATGTTAACAAGCATTGTAATATTTGCAAAAAATTCTTCAATAATGCGTATGCTCTTAAGGTTCATCGTAAGAACCAGTGCAAATTGTTTAGTCAAACTGATCAAAGATCAAGTGCTACTTTACACCAACAATATGAACAAAGTGAAAACAATTATATTCAAAATGTACCCCAACGTGTTCAACCGGAATCTGCTATGCAGAATCAAGTTATATTTAATAATATGCAACAAGCAACACAAAATCATACGGTGGACTATTATAATATAGTGCAGCAACCTTTACAAGTCCGTTACAGTCATCTTAATAATATGCATGGACCTATGCAAAATCAATTTTTTTCATAATTATATGCATAAACATTCGCAAAATCAGTTTGGGGGTTATCGCAATATTATGCATCAACAATTAGAAACCTCATATATAGACTATAATTACATTATGCAACAACCTACATCAAGTGTATATGCATTAAATAATACACATCATCAACAAAACAATTATGCATATAATATGATCCACCGACCTATGTTCTATCATCCTTCCATCCAACTACCAACCATCCAACAACCTCTAATGGGACAACCCATCATCAATGAATCATACAACCAACAACCCTCCACACTACAACCTGTAATCCAAGAACCCATCACCCAACAACCTGCCATCACACAACCTATCATACAACAAGCTACAATCCAGCAACACCAGAATGATGAGCAACATAGTAACAGATACTGCAATGAGTGCAAAAAAAAAAAATAGTGCAAAATATGTCAGCTCATATTCGTAGTGATGATCACCGACATGTTGTTAGACAAATTTTTGGAGGAAATATAAATGTTGTAAGAAACTGGTTTGGCAACAACATTGTCACATACATATATATGAACAATAGTGGAATATTATTGTCCAATGAATTTTTGTCAGAAGCGTGGAACCCGATAAGCAAATTGATCAAGGAGAATCAATCTAATGAGACCCCAATTAAATTTAATATAGAGCTTGTAGGTGAATACGTAAAGCCAACAAAAGAAGATGAGACTACAACAAATAGAAACCAAGGTAATGGTCCTTCAACAACCCGAAAAACATTTTGTCATATCTCCAAAATGTCGTTGTTATGTGGAAGTGATGATATTAATGATGCTTTGGAAAATCAATCGTGGACAATATACTTAGGAAAATGTCAGAATTTCAAGAAAAAGATTCAGACTGGGCTTTGGTGAAAATATTAAAGCATGACATAAATATAAATAAAGCGAAGATAATACGTGGCTCACAATATATCAAGACACCAAATTCATTGTCTAAACAGAAGGCATGTCTAAACATAAGGAACAATGATGAATTTTGCTTTAAATTGACTGTGGCGGCTGCATTGGGTGAACCGGCTATGGGGGATGAAACGAATCCTGAAGCATACAATATTAATGTAAGGCTGGAAGTTATCACTCTTCAATCAGGAATGATTGTAGATTTTAGAGGTCTAAGTTTCCAAATGGCTCTAAAGAACATCAAAATATTCGAAGCCAACAATGAAAATATAAGTGTAAATGTATTTGGTTTCGAAAAGAAACAGATCGCTGGACCTTACTACCTAACAAGCAAAGAAAAATGTCATCACATCAATTTGATATTATTGCATGAGGTAGACAAATACCATTACATATGGATTAAGGATTTGTCACGGTAATACAGCATAATTATATAATTACTGAACATTTCTAACTAATAAATTTATATTTGTTTTCTTTCAGTTTAATACGATCGCAATTGACAAAACATAAAGGTGCTGTATATTTTTGCAATGGGTGTTTACAACATTTCACAGTTAAAGCAGTATGCGATAAACATAAGGAGGAGTGTGGTGGTGTAGTGTCCGAAGTACCTGAACCGGGAAACAACATCCTCAAATTTAAGGATTATTATAAACAAGAACGGCTGCCTTTTGCATTATATGCGGATGCCGAATGTGTTTTAGAGAACTGTACAACTGGGAGCAGCAATACTAAAACGGTAACTGAAAAGAAGCATGTACCTTGTGCTTTCTGCTATTATATTAATTGTAGTTTTGACGATAGATTAAGTAAATTTTATTCGCATAGTGGTCCCAATGCGACAAGAAACTTTTTAGAAAACCTAATTAGGGATTGCAAATTTATATACAATAACCATTTGTCTAAAACTGTACCTATGACACCTTTAACGCAGGAAGAAGAAAATGAGTTTACAAGGAGCAGGGTATGTCATATCTGCAAAAAAGAATTAGGTACTGACAGAGTAAGGGATCACTGTCACTTATCAAGAAAATATCGTAGTGCGGAACATAGCAGCTATAATATTAAATATATAGTCCCTAAATTTATACCAATTTTATTTCACAATTTTTCGAAATATGACTGTCATTTGCTGTTTAAAGAATTAAGACATTTTAAGGGATGTATTAAAGTATTACCATTAAATAAGAAATTATATCGACACCTCCAAATAATAGTATGCTAAGTCTAAAAAGTGAGTTTTGCAGGAGAAGCTCTCAAAGTTTGGAATTTTTTTTGAACTTCAGTACTATGCTAAGTCAATATTTGTTTATAACTTCTGTTCGGATTGACCGATCATTACCAAAATTAGACAGAATTTAAGTTAAAGGACGTTCGACACCTCCAAATAATAGTTTGCTAATTCTGAAAAGGGAGTTTTGCAGGACAAGCTCTAAAAGTTTGGAAATTTCTTTGACCTTCAGTACTATGCTAAGTAAATATTTGTTTATAACTTCTGTTCGGATTGTCCGATCATTACCAAAATTTGACAGAATTTAAGTTAAAGGACGTTAAATATAAAAATGTAAAGAACTTGAAAACATGCTAAGTCGACTTAGCATACTATTGTTTGGAGGCGTCGATATGTTTCCATCTCATTCTTAATTAAAATGAGTGAAAACTCCAAGACAAAAAGTCTAAAACAAAATTGAAAAGGTCTACAATTAAATCCAAACACTTTAAAACCCCCGAGAAAAAGAAGAGGGTGACTAGGCTTTAGTTGAGGTTTTTGGATAGTTTCAGATTCATGCCTACAAGTTTGGATGCTTTAGCCAAAAACCTTCCGCAAAATGCATTTAAGGCCACCAAAGCAGAATTTCCAAATGATGATGATTTTAAACGTATGACTCGGAAATGAGTTTTTGCTTACGAGTACATATCATCATTCGAAAAATTAGCTAAACAACAGTTACCTCCAAAGGAAGAGTTTTTCAACAAGTTAACAGATACAGAATGTTCGATAGACGACTATAAACATGCACAAGATGTTTGGACACATTTTAAATGTAAAACTCTCAAAGACTACATGGAGTTATATTTAAAAGCAGATGTTTTATTACTGGCAGACGTTTTTGAAAACTTTAGAGATTTATCGCTTATTAACAATAACCTTGATCCTTGTCAATATTTTACAGCACCTTCACTTTCTTGGGATGCTATGCTCCTATGTACAGAAATTGAGCTTGAACTTTTTACAGACATATGTACAATTTCTGTAAGAATGCTATTAGAGGTGGACTTACTCAATGTTCGAAGAGACACTCTATAGCTAATAGTGAAGGAATGGCTAATTATGACCCAAATAAACCGGAGGTGAATATATATATTACTTAGATGTAAATAATTTGTATGGTAAGGCAATGACAGATCCACTACCACATAGCGGGTTTAGATTTTTAACGGAGGAAGAGATAAAAGAAACATTAAGAGATATAAATGATATATTACACTGGTCAACACGACTTTTGTTTCAACCTAAGTTGATGTTGTTTCTAAATGATATCGGCGAGCTCTTTTCAAATCTGGTCACGGTTTTTCTCCATCAGCTCTTGTTCTTGAGATATAGCTCAAAATCGGTTTTTACGATTTACGATCATGACGATTTTTAGGTTATGGGTGAATCGTGTTATGTATGCAATTTTTACAAGATTCATCTATGTTTTCTAAATTTTTTGATAAATATTCGCCATAATTATTTCAAAAAACGTTTTGTATCGAGCGTACAACATCTTCTTAATATATTAGTGTCGAAAAACCCGCAAAAAAATATTTGTTTGTATCCGAAAATAACCAAATTCTGGGTAAAACTCGTAAAAACCGATTTTGAGCTATATCCCAGGATCAAGAGCTGATGGAGAAAAACCGTGACCAGATTTGAAAATAGCTCGCCGATTTCATTTAGAAGCAATAACAACTTCGGTTGAAACATTCAACTTTTTCAATTTTGTTGAGCAGTGTTGTCGATTCCTGAAAATTCTCCAAAAGGGTACATTTTAAATGTAGATTTGAATTACCCTCAATATCTACATGATCTTCATAATGATTTACCCTTCTGTCCGGAGAACAAACGTGTTGGGGGATCCAAGACCAAAAAATTGATTGCTGATTTAACCGACAAAAAGGCATATACCATCCATTACAGAGTGCTACAACAATGTATGAAGCATGGGTTAATTCTTAAGAAGATCATTATCTGTTTACAGTTTAACCAGTCAAAGTGGCTTGAAAAATACATTATGAAAAATAATGATCTTCGAGCAAAAGCTACAAATGCTTTTGAAAAAGATTCATGACGATTTTTAGGTTATGGGCGAATCGTGGGCGCTATGAACTTTATATTAAATATTTGAATACAGGACTATATAGTAGACACCCTGAGCATATCCGGAATGCCATATGAAGCTCCTATGACTTCCCCCGATGACGTAATTACAGCTTAATGTACTCAAAATATGCAATTTTTACAAGATTCATCGTATGTTTTCTAAATTTTTTGATAAATATTCGCCATGATTATTTCAAACAACGTTTTGTATCGAGCGTACAACATCTTCTTAATATATTAGTGTCGAAAAACCCGCAAAAAAATATTTGTTTGTATCCGAAAATAACCAAATTCTGGGTAAAACTCGAAAAAACCGATTTTGAGCTATATCTCAGGATCAAGAGCTGATGGAGAAAAACCGTGACCAGATTTGAAAATAGCTCGCCGATTTCATTTAGAAACAATAACAACTTCGGTTGAAACATTCAACTTTTTCAATTTTGTTAAGCAGTGTTATCGATTCCTGAAAATTCTCCAAAAGGGTACATTTTAAATGTAGATTTGAGTTACCCTCAATATCTACATGATCTTCATAATGATTTACCCTTCTGTGCGGAGAACAAACGTGTTGGGGGATCCAAGACCAAAAAATTGATTGCTGATTTAACCGACAAAAAGGCATATACCATCCATTACAGAGTGCTACAACAATGTATGAAGCATTGGTTAATTCTTAAGAAGGTCATTATCTGTTTAGAGTTTACCAGTCAAAGTGGCTTGAAAAATACATTATGAAAAATAATGATCTTCGAGCAAAAGCTACAAATGCTTTTGAAAAAGATTATTATACATTTATGAACAATGCTGTATATGGTAAGACTATGGAAAATGTCGACAAAAGAATAAATGTTGAAATACGTACACATTGGGAATCATATGGAAACAGTTCAGGCGCCAGAGAATTAATATCCAAACCTAACTTCCAGAGCGTGTCTCATTTTTCAGGTTGCTATACAACTGAATAGGATGCGAGTAAAGTATGACAAACCCATCTACCTAGGTTTTTGTATTTAAGAGATGTCCAAACAGCTCATGTATGATTTCCTTTATAATTTCATAAAAGTAAAATGTGGTGATAGCGTCACAGTTAATTATATGGATACGGATTCTCTAATATTAACATTTAATGGAAGAAATCTATATCGAGAATCTACTGAAGAAGATATAAGAAGCAGATTTGACACATCAGACTTTTCTGTAAATAACATGTATAATATTCCATGCGTTAATAAGAAAGTAATAGGAATGATGAAAGACGAAAATAGCGGAAGAATAATGATGAAATTTGTAGGTCTTCGTCCTAAGATGTATGCCATTAAAGTAGCTGATAGAGAAGATACAAAACAAATCAAAGGGTGTCAAAAAATCTGTTTTAAAAAAGTATGCTATTGACACATACATAGATTGCTTGTATAATAAGAAAATCTATCAAAATAGTATGTATACATTTAGGTCTAGGAAACATGATATCTATACCGATAAAATAACTAAAGTATGTCTCAGTCATCAAGACGATAAAAGATATATTAGTGAAAATGGCGTACATGCATATGCTTGGGGCCACTATAAAATCAATGCCAATACGGATGTAAATATTCAACATGTAAATAATGATAGCAGTGAAAACAATACCTCTAACTTAGCATTGTTAAGCTATTTAGACAATAATAGTTCAACCACCATTTTTACATTAGATGAAAATGATTTTGTAAATTAGATTTGCAAATAAAACACAAGTTTTATTTAAAATAACAATAATGTATATTTTTTCTTTTATAATGTTGTTTAAATAAATTAAATAAAATACGAAAATAAAGAAAAATATTTTATTTCAATCATTTTTGTATGGTGAACAATGTAAGTATAAAATGACATAAATTACTTTTCGCACGATACCAGTCAAAGGTACATACTCCAACAGACGATCGTGTATAATAAGACAATATGCTGAAGTGTTTGGGGGAATTTATTTATTGGTTTCAAATTGAATTTTTAAATCAATTGGTCCATTCTTTATGGTCTCGTTCTGATTCTTCTTCTTTATTTGCATATTCGATTTCGAATATAAGCGACCAATACAATTATATATCATTATTTGTTACAAATTTTAAGGTATATTCATATATTATTTGTGATCTCCATAAAAGCTTTTCTATTTCTGGCTTCACTCAGTAGGATTGAGAGATTTCCAATGCCGGTCCATTTCAGTATATTGTCAATCCATGATGTTTCTTTCCGTCCTCTGGATGGCTTCCCTTCTATCATTCCACCGATTATGGTTTGGAGCAGCTTGTATTTTCGGTTCCTTATTATATGTCATGTTATATGACAAGGTCTCGCATTACATTCTACTACAAAAGCTATCTAAAATGGGCATTCATTCTAATTGTTTAAATTGGATTAAGTCATATTTATCTAGTAGGAGTTATACTGTATCCATTGATGGTAAAAACTCTGAAGCTTATATTGCTAATTCTGGTGTTCCCCAAGGTAGTATCCTGGGCCCACTTCTGTTTAATTTCTTCATTAATGATCTATCCAGTTGTTTGTCTAATGCACAATGTTTATTGTATGCTGATGATATAAAACTATTTAAAAGCGTTAAAAATCTCTTAGATGCAACTTTATTACAGCTTGATTTAACTAACATTGTGAATTGGTGTGCAAGTAACTGTATATTACTTAATCTTAATAAATGTTTTTACGTATGTTACGGTCGTTTGCGATCTCCAATTATTATGGAGTATTATGTTAATCATAAGCGCATTTCACAAGTTTCAGAAATACTAGATTTGGGTGTTTACTTCGATTCAAAATTGGTATTTAATTTGCATATTGACTACATTATGCCCAACGCTTACGCTCTTTTAGCCTTCATAAAACGTCAATGCTCTGATTTCACGGATCCTTATGTCCATCAGGCCATTTACTCTTCCATTATAAGAACTAGATTAGAATATGCTCTGGTCGTTTGGAATCCAACAACTTACACACAAGCTAATCGCATTGAAAGGCTCCAAAAAAAGTTCATAAAGTTTGCACTTTTCTCAATAAATTTTAGCATTCCATTTCCCTCATATGAAGCTCGCTGCAAATTAATACATTTGCCACTGCTTTACAATCGTAGATACTTACAGTCTATAATGTTTTTGTACAAACTTATTAATGGTTTGATTGATTGTCCCCAACTTCTGGAATTAATACGTTTTAATACTACCATCCGTTATCTGAGGAATACTGAATATTTTTATATACCTTATCATAGAACAATGTATGCAATGAATGAGCCAATCTTAAAAATCCTTCGCGAATTTAATAGAATTAATGTACAGTCAAACTTAGATTTCTCTGATTCTATTATAAAATTCAAAAATATGTTAGAATTAATTTATTTTTAATGCATTAGTCTGTAAGGAATTTGTACTCCATAGACGAAATAAATACATAAATATGTCCAAGATATGACACTTTTCTTCTTTTTATTGTTGTAATGAGTTCACGTTCTCGATTAACCCTTGTCAGAACTACTGAATTGGGTATCAAATGTGTCCATGGGATTTTTAGGATACGTCGATAAATCCACGTTTCAAAAGATTCCAGTTTCTTTTCAACGGCTTTTAACGTCTATACTTCTGAGGCGTACAGCAAGACCGACCAGAGATAAATTTTAACAAATCGAATTTTTGTTTACATGTTTATGTCATGACTACATAAGACATTTTTGTATTTGAAAAATGTAGCTCTTGCCATTTCTAATCTGCATCGTATTTCTTTTGTGTTATCCCAGTTTTCATTTATTTTGACGCCGAGATATTTAAAGGTCTGTATTCTATCTATATGTACATTATTTATTTGTAATTCGTTTGTTTCTTGGTTTCTGGACTTGGATATAACCATATATTTAGTTTTTGGGATGTTGATCTTTAACCCATACTTTTCGCTACAGATATTTGGACGATTCAGAAGGAATTGTAATTCTGACAGGCTACTTGCAATTAACGTGGTATCATCTGCATATCTGATGTTGTTGATGAATGTTCCACCAATATATATGCCTTAACGAACGTTAGTGACTGATTCTTGAAAAATTCTTTCGGCGTAAATATTAAATAGTAATGGTGATAGTATGCAGCCCTGTCTAACTCCTCTCGATATTGCAATGGAGTCGGTAAGTTCTCCATTAATGTCGACTTGTGCTGTTTGGTTCCAATATAGTTCCTTGATGCATTGTAATTCCTTTCTTTGGATGCCAATAGAAATGAGGATTTCCACCATTTTGTCATGCTGTACGGTATCGAAGGCCTTTTCATAATCCACAAAACAAATGTATACGTCCTTTTTTACATTTCTACATTTCTGTATTAAAAATTGTATAGAAAGTAGGTCTTCTCGCGTACCCATGCCTTCTTTAAATCCAAATTGCGAAAGCCCCATGTATTCTTCACATTTTATATATATTCTGGAATGTATTATTCTTAGAAATATTTTGAGAGCGCGGCTCATCAAACTTATTAGTCTGTAATCGGTATATTGTCTTGGGTGGTTTTTCTTCGGAATCGTGATGAAAGTAGATTTCAGCCAGTCTTGGGGGTATCTGCCTGAGCCGTAGATGTAGTTAAAAAGCAATACTAAAAGCTGTATGTTTTCGTCGTCTCTTAATTTTAGTAATTCGGAAGGAATTTCATCTGGCCCACAAAATTTTTTATTACGTAATAATTTTATTGCAGATTCCACCTCAGTCTCAGATATTGGGTTCCCTGTGAGTGGTTCTTGGTTAGCCGAAACGTTGCTTGATCGGTTACTGTCAGTAAATGTTTGTTTATGTATTCACTCCATACTATTATTTTTTCATTTGTCTCAATAACAGCTTTGTTGTTAATATATAGTATTTTCGGTATTGATTTGTAATATACTCCTGAGGCTTCTTTAAGTCGTTTATGTAAATTGAAGTCGTCATGAAGCTCCTGCAGACGTTCAATTTCCTGACATTGCTTGTTTAAATGCTCAATTTTTTCGGTTCGTATTGCCGATTGAATTTCTCTTTTAAGCACAAAGTATATTTCATAATTTGTGCGTTCTGATTGCTTATATCAATAACAGCAATAGAATTTTCTTTGAACTTTTTATAGGTTAAGAGCGATTGCGGTTCTCTCATAAAATAGGTTTATTGAAACCTGGCATACATATCATATAGTACTGCATATCGATTGTCATCAAACTTTAGATTTAAATCGTCATATGGATATGTCTCAGAATTCAAGTGCACTTTGATATTTTGAGGATCGCAATGTTGTAGTTTGTTATCCTTTTCAAAAATTAACCCAGATATGCCCAGCGTCCTATATATAGGACACACAAAATTCTTGCTAATTTGATATGTTATGTTTATCAAAGTACCGTTTATTTTGGTGATATACTCAGTACACATCTGTAGCTCTTGGGATATTATGTGATTCCATTATTTTGAGCTACTATTTTTGAGTTTTGAGGTCTAGTTCATCGAAGTTGCCACCGATCGCTTAGTTTTTACAATGATTTGCGTTATGACCGATTAATTATTGGGTTATTTTATAACGAAAACATACACGATGTGGAGCCTACTACTAAAAAACGTTAACTAGATGCCGAAAAGGTGTCTTTGGACTATATGTTAAATGTTTTGTGTCCCATAACTCCCAGTTATATGATAAAACCCTGTGTCCAAAAGTGGCCTCAAAAACCACTTTTTTCAAAAAATGTTTATAAAACATATAAACATACTGTTATTATTTCACATTTGCTTCTAAAATAATATAAAAATACTTTTAAAATGATCACGATCAAGCAATGGGCATATCTGGGTTAAGGCGACATATCTAGGTCTTTTATGATTTGTAGACAATTTGACATTCCAGCTATGTTGTCTTCCACCAACAAAAGTAGGATTAAAGTAGCAGTCCCAACTACGAAATGCTACGGGTAACGCTTTTCCATTATTAATCGTCTTCGTGAAACTAAGCTTCCTTTCGTCTGATAAATGAATATGTTGTACTTTCCACACAATGTTTGTAATTTTGAGACGAATATTTTCCTTTTGATCGGTTGAGTTACACACATTTGCGTCATTTGAACTCCTCAGAAGAATGAAATCGTGTTTGCTTTTACAAATTACTTTATTAAAATATTCTGCAAAGCCTAACAAACGATTTAATGGTACACAAAAGTTGAATGAATTGGCTGAAACATCGCCATCTGTGTTCCAAGCAGCATTACTCATAACTTTACAGTCAGATTCACTTAGAGAAATCCAATTTTTAATTTTCATAGTTGTACCAAGATATCGTGTACGATAAATTTCAATAACGTTTAGTTCATAACGAATTTCATCAAACATGTATGCCACACAATTATTTCTCAGTTTTGCATTCGCCGAAATGTTTCCATCCACATTTCGTAAATAACCTTCAATGTAAACATAACTTTCGGATGGTAGAATGTAAAGGTCTTGATTTTGTATGTGTTCAGATGAGGGGGTTGTATGGTTTTGCTTCGAAATTTTTTAACTTCGTATTTTAATTTAAGTATTAACTTTGATTTGATCTTGTTCTTGTTACACACATTTTAGATTTTTGTTTTGTTTAATTACCCACTTGTTGTGTTCCTTTTTGTAAAATAAAGATTTGATGGAATTTATTTTGATTGTTTTATTTTATATTTCAGTTCACAAATTTTATACAGGTTTAAGTCAATTTTTGTTTTTATTTTAAAATATACAAAATAAGATTTTATTTCACTTTCATCGATTTTTAATTTAGGGATATTTGATTTATTCACTTGGTTAAATATCAAGATTTAATTTATGACAATGATTTTATGTTTTTTCATAAGCTTAACTTCCACTTGTCTACTTTTTTGTTTTCTAATTTCAAAGACAGTTTTGATCTTCTTTATTGCAAATCTCGTGACAGACTAAAAAATCTTCTCTATCCCTTTTGTGTGCAAGGGCAAAAAAAGACATTGAGAACAAATGTCAACAACAACATTAAGGTCTATGTACGCCCATATGTATGTATGTTGACTGAAGTAAGTAGAGCGAAAAGAGACAAGTGGAAGTTAGAGTAGGAAGAGTGTAAGAGTAAATAGAAATTTTCAAGTTCAAGGTTACTTAAGCAGAAATGCAGTAAATAAAGAATTTTAAATTCAAGGCCAAGGTCAGTAATACAGATCACTCCGCTTTACTGCATTTTGGCTTAACTTACAAATATAAAAAAAATAAAAATATTGTTCAATCAAAAATTGAATATAATGAAAAATATATTGTTCAATTGAATATTGAACATGCCGCCCCTCTGTGATAGCTCCTCACATGTGTTCAGCAACTCCAACAAATACATAGCCCAGGGCAGTTGGTTGAGCGAATACACCAGATACTTCCGTTTCAAGGCATCCGTTGCGGAAGATGGTTTTATACAGATCTGCCCCGAGTTCAAGTTCAATCGCTGTATTGCTCCGGGGTAAAGGATCAGCCAGGGAATCGTCCGGAAAGTCAATGGCAGGATTTGCCTCAATGGGACCAGCATATGGTTTTTTTGGAAGGTCGTTTGTCACCAAGGCAGTTATTTCCTTTTTCCAAGTTTTGTTTGGATGTCTGGATGCAATGGAAAGCTTGGCATATCGCATGGTACCATGGTTGAATGTCTCCAACTTGAGTTTGGATTGTAAAGATGAGGCAATTCGTGATATTGTGGCATGGAAATTTAGACTACCTCTGGAAAGATGCCATGCGCCAACTTGATTTGGTACCTTTATGCGAATTTGCACTGTCGGGATGAATACTTTAGAATGAGCAAAAGGAGTATTTGCCCGTGGTACCATTGCAAAGTCTTCGTCCTTGGGTATAGGTCTTTCAATTGCCTTTGATGTGGATGGCCGGATTGGTGATCGGTATGTAACTTGTCGTTTAGATCTGTTTGACGATGTGGATCGTGCTGGAGATTGGTTTTGGTGACGTCTGGTTCTGGTTGATGATGGAGATCGTGGTTTTGATGATGCCCGACGATGAAAAGAAACAGACCGCGCTGCCAATTTCTGTTGACGTGATGGACTTTTGCGTGGAGATACAGCACGATTGCTTGTGGCTTGTTGACGTTGTTGCGAACGACTTTGTCTCTGTTGAGGTCTATGCAAAGAAACAGACCGTTCTTTGACTTGTTGTTGACGTTGTCGAGGCTCTTTTGCTGAAGCAGACCGTTGTTTTGTTGGTTGCTGGCGCTGTAGGGAACGGCTTGGTCGTTGTGGGCGTAAGTCATCGACTTGTGAGGCAGAATGTAGCAAAAAATTGTGTCTCTCACCGCAAATATGGCAACTCGCTCGAGCAGGACAGTTAGTGCGATTATGCGAACAGGCCAAGCAATTTAGGCAATAAAAATATTGGCATGCGACCTCGAATCGCTCATCTGGGGAAAGACATAAAAATTCACGGCATTTTTTAATGGGATGATCCTCTCTACATAGGCCACATGAGGGTATCCAAGGACGTGGTCTGTAGAAACTTTTGAAAGCTGGAGGTTTTGGAGCCATGTCTGCAAAGAGTAAGATTATAGTTAGATTATGTATTGAAAAGGAATGAGGTTATGAAATGTCAGTAAGTTATTCAGAGAGTAGTGGAATAAGCTTAGTGATAGGTCGTCGAATAACCCCGTGGGAGGTTTTAAGATCGACAACTCGGATGTTTTGATCTGAACCTGGGCATAACTTAATGATTCGACCTAACTTCCAGTCATTCTGAGGTAGTTTGTCATCCATGATTATAACTAGGTCATTGAGTTGGACATTATCTTGTTGTCTTTTGCATTTATAACGACGGTGCAGTTCTTTTAGGTATTCGTTCTTCCACCGCTGGCATAAAATTTGGGACAAGATTTTTAAACGTTTCCAACGATTGGCGATTGTTATGCTTTCTTCTGATATGTCAGGTTCTGCTGGCGTTAGCAGAGGCGAACCAATGAGAAAATGTCCAGGTGTAAGGGGAGAAAGGTCGTTGGGATCATCACTATTTGGACAAAGAGGCCTAGAATTAAGGCAGGATTCAATGCGTGTAAGGATTGTAGAGAACTCCTCAAAGGTAAATGTCATATTGGGTACCATTTTCTTGAGGTGCATTTTGAATGACTTTACGCCTGCCTCCCAAAGTCCTCCCATGTGTGGGGCTCCTGGAGGAATGAACGCCCAATCTAGGTTTTGGTGTGCATACTTCTGGGTAAGGTCATTTTTAATCTGTCGGAAGAATTCCAATCTGTCTTTTCTGAGCATTTCCGCTGCACCTGTGAAATTGGTCCCATTGTCAGAGAACATCTTTGCAGGGCAGCCACGTCGTCCTATAAACCTAGTAAAGGCAGCTATGAATGCATGTGTGCTAAGGTCGCTTGTGACTTCCAAATGCACGGCTTTGGTTGAAAAACATACGAATATGCAGACATAGCCTTTTGTGATAAGGCATGCACGTCCTGTAAAATTGCGTATATTAAAAGGTCCTGCAAAATCTACTCCGGTGTTCAAAAAAGGTCTAGTAAACTGCGTTCGTTCCGGAGGTAAGGACGACATTATTTGATTTTGTGTATGCTTTTTATACAGGATGCAGGCCTTGCACCGATTTATGACCATCTTTACCAGAGGTTTAAGTCTGAAAATCCAGAACTCTGACCGTAGGATACGGATCATTAAATGGTTTCCCCCATGTAATGTATATTTGTGTGTATGTTGAACTAGTAATAAGGCCAGTTGGGAATGATGTGGGATGAGAACTGGGTGTCGTTCATTGTGGGTTAACATGGGAGAATTCGTAAGACGTCCGTTTGCTCTCATGATTCCATTGGCGTCAATAAACGGATTTAAAGTCAAAAGCGGACTGTTCGTGGGTAGTTTTCGTTTTTGGGATAGCAAGGTATATTCTTCTCCAAAATAGTGACGTTGGGTAAGTAGAATAAGTTTCCATTTGCCAATTTGTATTTCGTCTAAACGAATGTCGCTGGAGGATCCTGGGTTTCTACGTTGGTGTATTATTTGTATGGTCCTGGCGACATATGCAAATGATCGATACGCTTTTGATAAGGTCGAAAAGTTTTTTAAGGGATCAGTTTCCTTAAGATCTTTAATCGATGGGATAACAAATGTTTTGATTTGTTTTTGTTCCAAAGTTGTATCACCATGATGCTGAGATTGAGGCCAACAATTCTTCGGTTGTCGAAGCCATGGAGGTCCATGCCACCATAAGATATTGTTTTGAAGGTCATTAGCAGAGCATCCTCTTGTTGCTATGTCAGCTGGATTTTGTGATGATTCCACGTGACTCCATTTTAAAGTTCCGACCTTATCCACAATGTCAGATACCCGATTCCCGACGAATGTAGTCCATGCACATGGCGGTTTTCGAAGCCAGGCCAGGACGATTGTTGAATCCGTCCAAAAATATATGTCATGTTGTGGGAGGTTAAGATTTGGAACAATTGAAGAGGCTAGTTTTGCTAGAAGAACCGCTCCACAAAGTTCCAATCGTGGTAGGGAGATTTTCTTCACTGGAGCAACACGGGTTTTTGCAACGAGGAGGTTTGAATGTATGATATTATTTTCTTCGATTCGAATAAATAAGGTCGCAGCATACGCTTTTTCAGACGAATCACAGAATCCGTGAATGTCTATCTTGCATGACGGAGTATATTGTATCCAACGTGGTATTTTCTGATGTTGAATGTCTGGACAATTTTGGAGAAAATTTTCCCATGCAGATGATGTGAGTGGTTTAAGTCCGTCATCCCATCCGCCCTTATCGAGCCATATCTGCTGCATAATGATCTTGGCAACAACGATAATAGGCGCTAGCCAACCGCAGGGGTCAAAAAACCGCGCTATTACGGAGAGAACTTCCCTTTTTGTAAACGACGACTTCAGCGTGATATCGGGTTGAGGAAACGAAAAGGAATCACTACTGATGTTCCATTTGATGCCCAACGTCTTTGTTACAACATTTTCTGACAGGTGTAAACACTCATCCGATAAAAGTTGTTCAGGTGGGAGGTCATTGATTATAATGGGATTATTTGAGGCCCATTTTCTCAATTCAAATCCTGCTGAAGTCAATGCAATATATAATTGATTTCTTGAAGTTACTGCTTCTTCCACGGTATGTCCTCCTGCCAAAACATCATCCACGTACATGTTGTTTTTTAATATCTGAGAGGCTAAGGGGTATATATCCTCGATGTCGTCAGCTAACTGCAACAAGGTCCTGATTGCTAGGAAAGGAGCGCAATTAACTCCAAAGGTCACTGTAAGGAGCTCAAAATCCTCAATTGGCCCTTTAGGTGATGTCCGAAATAGTATTCTTTGATACCTTGTTTGTGAAGGATGGACTAAAATCTGCCGGTACATTTTGGTAATGTCGGCATTGTACACAAATTTGTAAAATCTCCATTTTAAGGTCTGGAGAATAAGGTCCTGTTGAAGGATTGGTCCAGGGAACAAAATGTCGTTTAAACTCTTTTTATTGTCTGAGGGAGATGAGGCGTTAAAAACCACTCTGAGCTTGGTGGTCACACGGTCCGGTTTTATTACCGCATGATGTGGAAGGTAATAGTTAGGTCCATTATTGATATCGTCCTTTGAAATTTTCTTCATGTGCCCCAAGTCCAGGTACTCCATGATGGTTTTGTCATATAAATCCTTGACTTCTGGTTTGGTACTAAGAATTTTCTCCATCCGAAGGTACTGCGCCATTGCTATGTTCCTAGAATGGCCAATGTTTTCCTCGTTTTTGAAGGGTAGGTTCACCATGTATCTCCCGGAGGCTGTTCTGGAAGTCGTTGACTTGTAAAGATTTTCGCAAAAAATGTCTTCTTTTGAGCGCAAAGTCTCACTTGGCGTTTCCTCCACCTCCCAAAATTGTGTCAACAGATTATCTAGGGCAACGGCATTAAAGAGTGAGACATGGCTAGGTGACTGGGTCGATCGTTCTACTGGTCCTCCCACAATCCACCCAAACACAGTTTTTTGAGTCAATAGGGAACCATGTGAACGCATCGGAACCGCTAAGTCGAAGATAGTTGGACAAATGTCGAGACCAATGAGAATGTCAACTGGTCTGCTTTTATGAAAATGTGGATCTGCAAGCGGATGATCTAGGTCATCATAGATATCTATATCCATATTTTGTGGTGGTAGGTTGAATGACAATGTCTTTAGAACAGGGGCCCAAACGTCAAGTTTGAATTCAGGGTTTAACCGCGAGCGAATTGTGAAAAGGCATGCTTGTGTTGACGTTTCCATCATTGCTGGGTTAAGACCTGAGACGTGCACCAGGTTACGTTTGGTTGGAAGTCGAAGTCTATTTTTTAACTTCTCAGAAATAAAGGTCGATTGCGAGCCGGAATCGATGATTGCGCGGGCTTCGAATCTCTCTCCCTTTGATTCAACTTCCACTAAGGCTGTGAAAAGCAAGGTCTCTTCTGATTTCGACTGAGGTCGATTCTCATCGCGAAGAGCAAGTGAAGTTAGATGATTGGTTTTTGTACAAGGTGTGGACTGTATGGTTGTTGTTAGGGCTTGAGTACTTGTGCTAGGTCGTACGTCAAGCTGTGATTCAAAGGAGGTCGTTGATTCAACTCCTTTATGCAAAAGAGTGTGATGTCGAAGATTGCAATGTTTGCAATTGAATTTACTTTTGCACTCGCTAACCCCATGGTCAGTTAGGAGGCAATTGTAACATGTCTTTGTCGTTTTGACGACATGAATCCGATCGTTTACGGGTTTTGCCAGAAATTTGGGACAATTCCTCATTAAGTGGCATTCTTTACCAGTACTGACATTTAAGATTCATAGATTTTTGTGGTCTATTGGAAGCTGATGTTAAATTTGTCTTTGAATTGTATTCAACATTCGTTTGAAATGAGTTGACTCTTTCCTTTTGAGGTCGGGGATTTCCTTTATTAACTTGAGCTGGTTTTGAGGTCGAAAGTTGAATGTTTCCAACAGATTCTAAAGTTTTGAATCGTTGTGTTAGGAAGTTATCGAATTTTTTCCATGTTGGGATTGTTGAAACTGTCGCTTAACGTATTTTCAAAGTCCTGTAAATAGCTTCGAGGTAACTTTTGTGAACATAGATAAATGAGAATTGGATCCCATGTTACAATATCAATGTCCAAAGTCTTTAAGGTTTCTAAACAACCATTTACTGACCTTTGCAGTGACTTTAACGATGAGCTTGAATCAACAGTTACCGTAGGTAAACTGAACAAAGTTTTCAACTGCTCATTCACTTGCATGCGCTTATTCTCATACCGGTCGGTTGGCTTTTCCACGCTAAGTCAAAGCCGTCATGTGTGAGTGGAATATGCGCTATAATGTCCCTAGCTTCCCCACTGGTCTTTTGTTTAAGATGATATAACTTTTCAACCTTGCTAATTCCTGAATTTTCCACATAAATAGCCGAAAAAAGGTCTCTAAAGGTCGGCCACGTCTTGTAGCTACCATAAAACACATCGGTATCGCAAGGGGGAAGCTTTATTGAACGACGTACGGAATTGTCCTGTACAGTCGTTTCAAGTGGTTCTGTTGACTTATTGGTAAGGGTATCTATTTCTGCATTTATTATGCCTAACGTGGATTTGTATACTGAAATAGCCGTTCTATAATGTGCTCTAAGTTTTGTAAGGTCAACAGGTGCTTCTCCTTCCTTGACATCATAATCCCGACAGTCTTCGTAACATCGTTTTACTTGTGTCCAAATGTGATCCAGATGAACTCGAAGCGCTTGCAAACAATGTACATTATCTTCTGCCGCTCCGCCCACCTGCGATTCGTTGAAATCAATAAGGTCGTTGTATGCGTTGGTAAATTTCTTTGTGATGTCCATTTGAGAACAATACACCAAAAAACTGAACGAAAGTTGTTGAAAAGTCACAAATTCCACAAGAAGTTTCCAAAGAGAGCAAAAGAGGTCCAACCAACAATCAGATTTCAAAATTCTGCAAGGCCCAAGAATTTTCTCGATATTTTTCAAAAGGATGCAAATTGAGATATGAGATTTCGATTATACGACCCGTATTTAAACTTCAAGTAAATCGTCCAAAGGATCCAAATAATAAATTGGAAGATTTATAAATGCCCAAAAGTTGCACAACGTTAGTGCATATCAAAAGTATCCAAAAGTAACAGAAATGTACGAATGAGATGCAAAGATATAGCTTGTTGTGAATGTCGATAAAGTTAAGCATTTGACATAAAAAAATTCCAAAATTTTTATTATGTGGTTAATATGACCAAAAATAGTTTGGAAAATTTGACATTAATATTCACAGCGAAAAAACAACGAACTCCAAAATATTGTATAATAATGATTTTTGGGAAAAAACTGACCAAAAAGGAACAGCAGTTTATATATGAAAATACTAAACGTTAAAATTTGCTTCAAATGCCGATAATTTTGTACATATTGTTCGCTTTAATGTTGATGAATCCGACCATAATCATAGAAATTGACCAAAATCGTACAAATCGACAAAATCCCATCAAATTTCTGGGCAATTCGATGTCACAAAATGATTGAAAATGCCAAGTCAAGAGTTGAAGAATATTGCAAAGGGTTTTAAGAAAAATCGAAGAAAAAATCCGACTAAAACGTGAATTATACGCAAGTGTAAAAGGGTATGTGGTTTCGCAAAGATCTTTATGATGGTTGTAAATAGGTCAGAATATCCAATATAAGATTCTCAAGAGCAGCGTGTAGTTGGGCGGAAATGTCATATTCCGCAAAATGATAAAAAAGTTGCGTAAATGAATATCAAAATTCCAAATAAGTTGTTTTGGTATGTTTCGCTGCCATGAGGTCAACAAGTATGTATTTATTTTTCTTGTTTGATTTATTAAACTTTCCCGAAAAAAATAGTCAAATTTAGTTGCTGATGGTAACCCTGCGCTTTCTCACGTATGTAAAGTCCAATGTATAAAGTATTGTTTCTCTCTCTGTTAGTACAGAACAAAATGTAAGTGTGTGTTGTTGTACTTACTGCTTCTTATTTATCCCTTTGCAATTTTGATGTGTGATTAGGTCTTTCTCTCCGGTTCTGTTCTCCGATATTCAAGGTCTAGAAATAGAATAAACAATGAAGTTGTTGCCTATGTTCAAGGTTACAATTTGAACATAAGAATTTAAGTCCGTTATAATAGCGGTGCTTTTTTCACTATTTTTGAAGAAAACAGAAAGACATTTTTTTCAAGGTAGATATGAAGCACATATTATGAAAGAAGTTATGCAATATATTGTTTTATTCAAATGTGGTTTTTTAAGTCTTATTTTACCACGGAATGTCACTGGCACACTTTTTTAGAAAAATTCACTTTTTTTTATAAACACGATTCGGCTCGTGGGGACCAAATGTTCAGATGAGGGGGTTGTATGGTTTTGCTTCGAAATTTTTTAACTTCGTATTTTAATTTAAGTATTAACTTTGATTTGATCTTGTTCTTGTTACACACATTTTAGATTTTTGTTTTGTTTAATACCCACTTGTTGTGTTCCTTTTTGTAAAATAAAGATTTTGATGGAATTTGTTTTGATTGTTTTATTTTATATTTCAGTTCACAAATTTTATACAGGTTTAAGTCAATTTTTGTTTTTATTTTAAAATATACAAAATAAGATTTTATTTTCACTTTCATCGATTTTTAATTTAGGGATATTTGATTTATTCACTTGGTTAAATATCAAGATTTAATTTATGACAATGATTTTATGTTTTTTCATAAGCTTAACTTCCACTTGTCTACTTTTTTGTTTTCTAATTTCAAAGACAGTTTTGATCTTCTTTATTGCAAATCTCGTGACAGACTAAAAAATCTTCTCTATCCCTTTTGTGTGCAAGGGCAAAAAAGACATTGAGAACAAATGTCAACAACAACATTAAGGTCTATGTACGCCCATATGTATGTATGTTGACTGAAGTAAGTAGAGCGAAAAGAGACAAGTGGAAGTTAGAGTAGGAAGAGTGTAAGAGTAAATAGAAATTTTCAAGTTCAAGGTTACTTAAGCAGAAATGCAGTAAATAAAGAATTTAAATTCCAAGGCCAAGGTCAGTAATACAGATCACTCCGCTTTACTGCATTTTGGCTTAACTTACAAATATAAAAAAAATAAAAATATTGTTCAATCAAAAAATTGAATATAATGAAAAATATATTGTTCAATTGAATATTGAACATGCCGCCCCTCTGTGATAGCTCCTCACATGTGTTCAGCAACTCCAACAAATACATAGCCCAGGGCAGTTGGTTGAGCGAATACACCAGATACTTCCGTTTCCAAGGCATCCGTTGCGGAAGATGGTTTTATACAGATCTGCCCGAGTTCAAGTTCAATCGCTGTATTGCTCCGGGGTAAAGGATCAGCCAGGGAATCGTCCGAAAGTCAATGGCAGGATTTGCCTCAATGGGACCAGCATATGGTTTTTTTGGAAGGTCGTTTGTCACCAAGGCAGTTATTTCCTTTTTCCAAGTTTTGTTTGGATGTCTGATGCAATGGAAAGCTTGGCATATCGCATGGTACCATGGTTGAATGTCTCCAACTTGAGTTTGGATTGTAAAGATGAGGCAATTCGTGATATTGTGGCATGGAAATTTAGACTACCTCTGGAAAGATGCCATGCGCCAACTTGATTTGGTACCTTTATGCGAATTTGCACTGTCGGGATGAATACTTTAGAATGAGCAAAAGGAGTATTTGCCCGTGGTACCATTGCAAAGTCTTCGTCCTTGGGTATAGGTCTTTCAATTGCCTTTGATGTGGATGGCCGGATTGGTGATCGGTATGTAACTTGTCGTTTAGATCTGTTTGACGATGTGGATCGTGCTGGAGATTGGTTTGGTGACGTCTGGTTCTGGTTGATGATGGAGATCGTGGTTTTGATGATGCCCGACGATGAAAAGAAACAGACCGCGCTGCCAATTTCTGTTGACGTGATGGACTTTTGCGTGGAGATACAGCACGATTGCTTGTGGCTTGTTGACGTTGTTGCGAACGACTTTGTCTCTGTTGAGGTCTATGCAAAGAAACAGACCGTTCTTTGACTTGTTGTTGACGTTGTCGAGGCTCTTTTGCTGAAGCAGACCGTTGTTTTGTTGGTGCTGGCGCTGTAGGGAACGGCTTGGTCGTTGTGGGCGTAAGTCATCGACTTGTGAGGCAGAATGTAGCAAAAAATTGTGTCTCTCACCGCAAATATGCAACTCGCTCGAGCAGGACAGTTAGTGCGATTATGCGAACAGGCCAAGCAATTTAGGCAATAAAAATATTGGCATGCGACCTCGAATCGCTCATCTGGGGAAAGACATAAAAATTCACGGCATTTTTTAATGGGATGATCCTCTCTACATAGGCCACATGAGGGTATCCAAGGACGTGGTCTGTAGAAACTTTTGAAAGCTGGAGGTTTTGGAGCCATGTCTGCAAAGAGTAAGATTATAGTTAGATTATGTATTGAAAAGGAATGAGGTTATGAAATGTCAGTAAGTTATTCAGAGAGTAGTGGAATAAGCTTAGTGATAGGTCGTCGAATAACCCCCGTGGGAGGTTTTAAGATCGACAACTCGGATGTTTTGATCTGAACCTGGGCATAACTTAATGATTCGACCTAACTTCCAGTCATTCTGAGGTAGTTTGTCATCCATGATTATAACTAGGTCATTGAGTTGGACATTATCTTGTTGTCTTTTGCATTTATAACGACGGTGCAGTTCTTTTAGGTATTCGTTCTTCCACCGCTGGCATAAAATTTGGGACAAGATTTTTAAACGTTTCCAACGATTGGCGATTGTTATGCTTTCTTCTGATATGTCAGGTTCTGCTGGCGTTAGCAGAGGCGAACCAATGAGAAAATGTCCAGGTGTAAGGGGAGAAAGGTCGTTGGGATCATCACTATTTGGACAAAGAGGCCTAGAATTAAGGCAGGATTCAATGCGTGTAAGGATTGTAGAGAACTCCTCAAAGGTAAATGTCATATTGGGTACCATTTTCTTGAGGTGCATTTTGAATGACTTTACGCCTGCCTCCCAAAGTCCTCCCATGTGTGGGGCTCCTGGAGGAATGAACGCCCAATCTAGGTTTTGGTGTGCATACTTCTGGGTAAGGTCATTTTTAATCTGTCGGAAGAATTCCAATCTGTCTTTTCTGAGCATTCCGCTGCACCTGTGAAATTGGTCCCATTGTCAGAGAACATCTTTGCAGGGCAGCCACGTCGTCCTATAAACCTAGTAAAGGCAGCTATGAATGCATGTGTGCTAAGGTCGCTTGTGACTTCCAAATGCACGGCTTTGGTTGAAAAACATACGAATATGCAGACATAGCCTTTTGTGATAAGGCATGCACGTCCTGTAAAATTGCGTATATTAAAAGGTCCTGCAAAATCTACTCCGGTGTTCAAAAAAGGTCTAGTAAACTGCGTTCGTTCCGGAGGTAAGGACGACATTATTTGATTTTGTGTATGCTTTTTATACAGGATGCAGGCCTTGCACCGATTTATGACCATCTTTACCAGAGGTTTAAGTCTGAAAATCCAGAACTCTGACCGTAGGATACGGATCATTAAATGGTTTCCCCCATGTAATGTATATTTGTGTGTATGTTGAACTAGTAATAAGGCCAGTTGGGAATGATGTGGGATGAGAACTGGGTGTCGTTCATTGTGGGTTAACATGGGAGAATTCGTAAGACGTCCGTTTGCTCTCATGATTCCATTGGCGTCAATAAACGGATTTAAAGTCAAAAGCGGACTGTTCGTGGGTAGTTTTCGTTTTTGGGATAGCAAGGTATATTCTTCTCCAAAATAGTGACGTTGGGTAAGTAGAATAAGTTTCCATTTGCCAATTTGTATTTCGTCTAAACGAATGTCGCTGGAGGATCCTGGGTTTCTACGTTGGTGTATTATTTGTATGGTCCTGGCGACATATGCAAATGATCGATACGCTTTTGATAAGGTCGAAAAGTTTTTTAAGGGATCAGTTTCCTTAAGATCTTTAATCGATGGGATAACAAATGTTTTGATTTGTTTTTGTTCCAAAGTTGTATCACCATGATGCTGAGATTGAGGCCAACAATTCTTCGGTTGTCGAAGCCATGGAGGTCCATGCCACCATAAGATATTGTTTTGAAGGTCATTAGCAGAGCATCCTCTTGTTGCTATGTCAGCTGGATTTTGTGATGATTCCACGTGACTCCATTTTAAAGTTCCGACCTTATCCACAATGTCAGATACCCGATTCCCGACGAATGTAGTCCATGCACATGGCGGTTTTCGAAGCCAGGCCAGGACGATTGTTGAATCCGTCCAAAAATATATGTCATGTTGTGGGAGGTTAAGATTTGGAACAATTGAAGAGGCTAGTTTTGCTAGAAGAACCGCTCCACAAAGTTCCAATCGTGGTAGGGAGATTTTCTTCACTGGAGCAACACGGGTTTTTGCAACGAGGAGGTTTGAATGTATGATATTATTTTCTTCGATTCGAATAAATAAGGTCGCAGCATACGCTTTTTCAGACGAATCACAGAATCCGTGAATGTCTATCTTGCATGACGGAGTATATTGTATCCAACGTGGTATTTTCTGATGTTGAATGTCTGGACAATTTTGGAGAAAATTTTCCCATGCAGATGATGTGAGTGGTTTAAGTCCGTCATCCCATCCGCCCTTATCGAGCCATATCTGCTGCATAATGATCTTGGCAACAACGATAATAGGCGCTAGCCAACCGCAGGGGTCAAAAAACCGCGCTATTACGGAGAGAACTTCCCTTTTTGTAAACGACGACTTCAGCGTGATATCGGGTTGAGGAAACGAAAAGGAATCACTACTGATGTTCCATTTGATGCCCAACGTCTTTGTTACAACATTTTCTGACAGGTGTAAACACTCATCCGATAAAAGTTGTTCAGGTGGGAGGTCATTGATTATAATGGGATTATTTGAGGCCCATTTTCTCAATTCAAATCCTGCTGAAGTCAATGCAATATATAATTGATTTCTTGAAGTTACTGCTTCTTCCACGGTATGTCCTCCTGCCAAAACATCATCCACGTACATGTTGTTTTTTAATATCTGAGAGGCTAAGGGGTATATATCCTCGATGTCGTCAGCTAACTGCAACAAGGTCCTGATTGCTAGGAAAGGAGCGCAATTAACTCCAAAGGTCACTGTAAGGAGCTCAAAATCCTCAATTGGCCCTTTAGGTGATGTCCGAAATAGTATTCTTTGATACCTTGTTTGTGAAGGATGGACTAAAATCTGCCGGTACATTTTGGTAATGTCGGCATTGTACACAAATTTGTAAAATCTCCATTTTAAGGTCTGGAGAATAAGGTCCTGTTGAAGGATTGGTCCAGGGAACAAAATGTCGTTTAAACTCTTTTTATTGTCTGAGGGAGATGAGGCGTTAAAAACCACTCTGAGCTTGGTGGTCACACGGTCCGGTTTTATTACCGCATGATGTGGAAGGTAATAGTTAGGTCCATTATTGATATCGTCCTTTGAAATTTTCTTCATGTGCCCCAAGTCCAGGTACTCCATGATGGTTTTGTCATATAAATCCTTGACTTCTGGTTTGGTACTAAGAATTTTCTCCATCCGAAGGTACTGCGCCATTGCTATGTTCCTAGAATGGCCAATGTTTTCCTCGTTTTTGAAGGGTAGGTTCACCATGTATCTCCCGGAGGCTGTTCTGGAAGTCGTTGACTTGTAAAGATTTTCGCAAAAAATGTCTTCTTTTGAGCGCAAAGTCTCACTTGGCGTTTCCTCCACCTCCCAAAATTGTGTCAACAGATTATCTAGGGCAACGGCATTAAAGAGTGAGACATGGCTAGGTGACTGGGTCGATCGTTCTACTGGTCCTCCCACAATCCACCCAAACACAGTTTTTTGAGTCAATAGGGAACCATGTGAACGCATCGGAACCGCTAAGTCGAAGATAGTTGGACAAATGTCGAGACCAATGAGAATGTCAACTGGTCTGCTTTTATGAAAATGTGGATCTGCAAGCGGATGATCTAGGTCATCATAGATATCTATATCCATATTTTGTGGTGGTAGGTTGAATGACAATGTCTTTAGAACAGGGGCCCAAACGTCAAGTTTGAATTCAGGGTTTAACCGCGAGCGAATTGTGAAAAGGCATGCTTGTGTTGACGTTTCCATCATTGCTGGGTTAAGACCTGAGACGTGCACCAGGTTACGTTTGGTTGGAAGTCGAAGTCTATTTTTTAACTTCTCAGAAATAAAGGTCGATTGCGAGCCGGAATCGATGATTGCGCGGGCTTCGAATCTCTCTCCCTTTGATTCAACTTCCACTAAGGCTGTGAAAAGCAAGGTCTCTTCTGATTTCGACTGAGGTCGATTCTCATCGCGAAGAGCAAGTGAAGTTAGATGATTGGTTTTTGTACAAGGTGTGGACTGTATGGTTGTTGTTAGGGCTTGAGTACTTGTGCTAGGTCGTACGTCAAGCTGTGATTCAAAGGAGGTCGTTGATTCAACTCCTTTATGCAAAAGAGTGTGATGTCGAAGATTGCAATGTTTGCAATTGAATTTACTTTTGCACTCGCTAACCCCATGGTCAGTTAGGAGGCAATTGTAACATGTCTTTGTCGTTTTGACGACATGAATCCGATCGTTTACGGGTTTTGCCAGAAATTTGGGACAATTCCTCATTAAGTGGCATTCTTTACAGTACTGACATTTAAGATTCATAGATTTTTGTGGTCTATTGGAAGCTGATGTTAAATTTGTCTTTGAATTGTATTCAACATTCGTTTGAAATGAGTTGACTCTTTCCTTTTGAGGTCGGGGATTTCCTTTATTAACTTGAGCTGGTTTTGAGGTCGAAAGTTGAATGTTTCCAACAGATTCTAAAGTTTTGAATCGTTGTGTTAGGAAGTTATCGAATTTTTTCCATGTTGGGATTGTTGAACTGTCGCTTAACGTATTTTCAAAGTCCTGTAAATAGCTTCGAGGTAACTTTTGTGAACATAGATAAATGAGAATTGGATCCCATGTTACAATATCAATGTCCAAAGTCTTTAAGGTTTCTAAACAACCATTTACTGACCTTTGCAGTGACTTTAACGATGAGCTTGAATCAACAGTTACCGTAGGTAAACTGAACAAAGTTTTCAACTGCTCATTCACTTGCATGCGCTTATTCTCATACCGGTCGGTTAGGCTTTTCCACGCTAAGTCAAAGCCGTCATGTGTGAGTGGAATATGCGCTATAATGTCCCTAGCTTCCCCACTGGTCTTTTGTTTAAGATGATATAACTTTTCAACCTTGCTAATTCCTGAATTTTCCACATAAATAGCCGAAAAAAGGTCTCTAAAGGTCGGCCACGTCTTGTAGCTACCATAAAACACATCGGTATCGCAAGGGGGAAGCTTTATTGAACGACGTACGGAATTGTCCTGTACAGTCGTTTCAAGTGGTTCTGTTGACTTATTGGTAAGGGTATCTATTTCTGCATTTATTATGCCTAACGTGGATTTGTATACTGAAATAGCCGTTCTATAATGTGCTCTAAGTTTTGTAAGGTCAACAGGTGCTTCTCCTTCCTTGACATCATAATCCCGACAGTCTTCGTAACATCGTTTTACTTGTGTCCAAATGTGATCCAGATGAACTCGAAGCGCTTGCAAACAATGTACATTATCTTCTGCCGCTCCGCCCACCTGCGATTCGTTGAAATCAATAAGGTCGTTGTATGCGTTGGTAAATTTCTTTGTGATGTCCATTTTGAGAACAATACACCAAAAAACTGAACGAAAGTTGTTGAAAAGTCACAAATTCCACAAGAAGTTTCCAAAGAGAGCAAAAGAGGTCCAACCAACAATCAGATTTCAAAATTCTGCAAGGCCCAAGAATTTTCTCGATATTTTCAAAAGGATGCAAATTGAGATATGAGATTTCGATTATACGACCCGTATTTAAACTTCAAGTAAATCGTCCAAAGGATCCAAATAATAAATTGGAAGATTTATAAATGCCCAAAAGTTGCACAACGTTAGTGCATATCAAAAGTATCCAAAAGTAACAGAAATGTACGAATGAGATGCAAAGATATAGCTTGTTGTGAATGTCGATAAAGTTAAGCATTTGACATAAAAAAATTCCAAAATTTTTATTATGTGGTTAATATGACCAAAAATAGTTTGGAAAATTTGACATTAATATTCACAGCGAAAAAACAACGAACTCCAAAATATTGTATAATAATGATTGTTGGGAAAAAACTGACCAAAAAGGAACAGCAGTTTATATATGAAAATACTAAACGTTAAAATTTGCTTCAAATGCCGATAATTTTGTACATATTGTTCGCTTTAATGTTGATGAATCCGACCATAATCATAGAAATTGACCAAAATCGTACAAATCGACCAAAATCCCATCAAATTTCTGGGCAATTCGATGTCACAAAATGATTGAAAATGCCAAGTCAAGAGTTGAAGAATATTGCAAAGGGTTTTAAGAAAAATCGAAGAAAAAATCCGACTAAAAACGTGAATTATACGCAAGTGTAAAAGGGTATGTGGTTTCGCAAAGATCTTTATGATGGTTGTAAATAGGTCAGAATATCCAATATAAGATTCTCAAGAGCAGCGTGTAGTTGGGCGGAAATGTCATATTCCGCAAAATGATAAAAAAGTTGCGTAAATGAATATCAAAATTCCAAATAAGTTGTTTTGGTATGTTTCGCTGCCCATGAGGTCAACAAGTATGTATTTATTTTCTTGTTTGATTTATTAAACTTTCCCGAAAAAAATAGTCAAATTTAGTTGCTGATGGTAACCCTGCGCTTTCTCACGTATGTAAAGTCCAATGTATAAAGTATTGTTTCTCTCTCTGTTAGTACAGAACAAAATGTAAGTGTGTGTTGTTGTACTTACTGCTTCTTATTTACTCCCTTTGCAATTTTGATGTGTGATTAGGTCTTTCTCTCCGGTTCTGTTCTCCGATATTCAAGGTCTAGAAATAGAATAAACAAATGAAGTTGTTGCCTATGTTCAAGGTTACAATTTGAACATAAGAATTTAAGTCCGTTATAATAGCGGTGCTTTTTTCACTATTTTTGAAGAAAACAGAAAGACATTTTTTTCAAGGTAGATATGAAGCACATATTATGAAAGAAGTTATGCAATATATTGTTTTATTCAAATGTGGTTTTTAAGTCTTATTTTTACCACGGAATGTCACTGGCACACTTTTTTAGAAAAATTCACTTTTTTTATAAACACGATTCGGCTCGTGGGGACCAAATGTTCAGATGAGGGGGTTGTATGGTTTTGCTTCGAAATTTTTTAACTTCGTATTTTAATTTAAGTATTAACTTTGATTTGATCTTGTTCTTGTTACACACATTTTAGATTTTTGTTTTGTTTAATTACCCACTTGTTGTGTTCCTTTTTGTAAAATAAAGATTTGATGGAATTTGTTTTGATTGTTTTATTTTATATTTCAGTTCACAAATTTTATACAGGTTTAAGTCAATTTTTGTTTTTATTTTAAAATATACAAAATAAGATTTTATTTCACTTTCATCGATTTTTAATTTAGGGATATTTGATTTATTCACTTGGTTAAATATCAAGATTTAATTTATGACAATGATTTTATGTTTTTTCATAAGCTTAACTTCCACTTGTCTACTTTTTTGTTTTCTAATTTCAAAGACAGTTTTGATCTTCTTTATTGCAAATCTCGTGACAGACTAAAAAATCTTCTCTATCCCTTTTGTGTGCAAGGGCAAAAGAAGACATTGAGAACAAATGTCAACAACAACATTAAGGTCTATGTACGCCCATATGTATGTATGTTGACTGAAGTAAGTAGAGCGAAAAGAGACAAGTGGAAGTTAGAGTAGGAAGAGTGTAAGAGTAAATAGAAATTTTCAAGTTCAAGGTTACTTAAGCAGAAATGCAGTAAATAAAGAATTTTAAATTCAAGGCCAAGGTCAGTAATACAGATCACTCCGCTTTACTGCATTTTGGCTTAACTTACAAATATAAAAAAAAATAAAAATATTGTTCAATCAAAAATTGAATATAATGAAAAATATATTGTTCAATTGAATATTGAACAGTATGCTTATGCGTATTTCATCATTATTTTTAAATGATTGAATATAGGGAACATAACTATGATAGTCTTTCTTTACGATATTCTCATCTGATAATGGACGTTCGTTTATGTTGAGCACTTCAGACATTTTGCTTAACTCTATATTTAATTAGTTTCAAAAATTGTATGCTTTCTTTATTTAAGGGAGGTGTTGATGGTTTGACAACTTGTTGATAAATGTTTTTGGAGGTTTGTTTATATTTATAATTATTACTAGCAAAATGCCCGCTACTTCGTATGCGGAAAGGATATAAAAAAAAAACAAATAAACAATATATAATATGGAAATGACAAACACTGAAAATTTGGTCGCACTAATACCAATTTTAATCAATATTTATTTTTATCTTAGTACTGTACGTACCCCTTAAGTTCGTTTTTAAAAAAGATCAGCCGTATCTCACCCTTACACATTAACAGCGAGATCAACGTTGCACACCAATACACACCCTAACTCCAAAAAATAAAAATTCCAGCACTGTCCCTACACCCAAAAACAAATTGAGTACCATTAAGTAATTTTCGTATACTTATGGTACGTATTTCGACGACATATCTCAGCCACACACGGACATTAATACAAAATAATTACAGTAAATTCCATAATAATTACAGTAATTCCAAATCTCAAGATTCCAGCTGTATCCGTTCGTCCAATTCCAAATTGTACCAAACTTAGTATCAAGTCGAACTCTTCGTACCCATAAGAAAGATTTTCCAAAACTACCTCAATCCTTCACTTTAGTAGTAATCTTACTTCCAAATTTCAGGATTCAAACTCTATCCGTTAAACCAAATTAAAATTGTACTAAATTTAGAACAATTTAGAATTTTCGTACCAATTTTCAAAACTTCCTCAACGCAACAGGGCTACAATAATCATACTTTCAAATTGCAGGATTCCACCGCTATCCGTTCACCTACATACAAATTGTACTAAATTTAGTACAATTTAGTGCTTTTCGTAACCATAAGTTTGCTCTTTCAAAACAACCTGAATCCTACTCTTCGACAGTAATCGTAATTCCAAATTTCAGGATTCCAGCTCTATTAATTCACCCGAATCCAAATTGTATCAAATTTAGTACCATTTCTTTCCCAAACAAAAATTTCAGGATTCCAGCTCTACCCGTTCACCCAAATCCACATTGTACCATATTTAGTACCATTTAGTACTTCTCGTACGCACACGTACGACTTTTCAAAATTTCCTCAATACTACACTCCTACAGTAATCTTAATTCCTAATTCCAACACTATCCGTTTACTAAAATTCAAATTGTACCGAATTTAGTGCTTTCTGTACCCATAAGTACGAATTTCCAAAACTACCTCAATTCTACTGTCCGACAGTAATCTTAGTTCCAAATTTCAGAATTCCAGCTTTATCCGTTCATCCAAATCCAAATTGTACCAAATTTAGTACCATTTAGTACTTTTCGTACCCAAAGGTACGAATTTCTAAAACTATCTCTATCCTACACCCCTACAGTAATCTTAATTCAAAACTTTAGGATTCCAGCTCTATCCGTTCACCCAAATCCAAATTTAGTACTGCTCGTAATCATAAATACGAACTTCCAAAACCATTTCCTTATTTCAACGCCATTTCCCAACCTTGATACTTAAAATTCAGGATTCCAGTTCTATCCGTTCACCCAAATCCAAATTGTAATAAATTTAGTACCATTTAGTACTTTTCGTACACATAAATACGAATTTCCAAAATTTCCCCAATCCTATGATCCAACAGTAATCTCAATTTCAAATTTCAGGATTCCAGCTCTGTCCGTTCACTCGAATCCCTATTGTACCAAATTTAGTACTTTTCGAACACATAAGTACGAATTTCCAAAACCACCCTCATATCTCAGTCCTACACTTCACAGTAATCTTAATTCCAAATTTCAGGTTTCCAGCTACATACATACGTTCACCCAAATCCAAATTGTACTAAATTTAGTACCATTTAGTGCTTTTCGTACCCATAAGTACCTCAATTCTACACCCCACCAGTAATCTCAATTCCAAATTTCGAGATTCCAACTATATCCGTTCACCCAAATCCCCATTGTCCCAAATTTAGTACCATTTAGTACTTTTCATTCACATAAGTAAGAATTTCCAAAACTTCCCCAGTCCTACACTCCAACAGTAATATCAATTCCAAATTTCAGGAATCCAGCTCTATCCGTTCACTCAAATCCAAATTGTACTAAATTTAGTACCAATTATTACTTTTCGTACACTCAAGTTTCCAAAAACCCTTTGGTGCATCTTTCTTACTCTTCATCAGTGATCCTCAGTCCAAATTTGAGGAATCAAGCCCTATCCGTTCACCCAAATCGAAACGGTACCAAATTTAGTGCTATTTAGTATTTTTCGTACCCTATGTACGAATTTCCAAAACTTCCACAATATTAAACTCCACCAGTAATCTCAGTTCCAAATTTAGAGATTCCAGCGCTATCCGTTCACCCAAATCCCCATTATACAAAATTTAGTTCCATTTAGTACTTTCCGTACACATAAGTACTAATTTCCAAAACCACCTTCATATCTCAATCCTACACTTCAACAGTAATATTAATTCCAAATTTCAGGTTTCCAGCTCTATCCGTTCATTCAAATCCAAATTGTACTAAATTTAGCACCATTTAGTACTTTTCGTACCCATAAGTACGAATTTTCAAAACTACCTAAATCCTACACCCCACCAGTAATCTCAATTCCAAATTTCGAGATTCCAGCTATTATCCGTTCACCCAAATCCCCATTGTATCAAATTTAGTACCATTTAGTACTTTTCATACACATAAGTACGAATTTCCAAAAGTTCTTCAATCCTACACTCCAACAGTAATCTCAATTCCAAATATCAGGATTCCAGCTCTATCCGTTCACCCAAATCCCTATTGTACCAAATTTAGTACTATTTAGTACTTTTCGTACACATAAGCACGAATTTCCAAAACTACCCTCATATCTCAATCCTACACTACAACAGTAACCTTAATTCCAAATTTCAGGTTTCCAGCTCTTTACGTTCACCCAAATCTAAATTGTACTAAATTTAGTACTTTTCGTACACATGATTGGTAATTTTCCAAACCATTTCCTTTTAGAAGCACCACTTCCCAACCTTGATTTCCATACCAAATTCCTATATTCCTGGGGCCTATTATTGATTTCATTAATTATTTAGCGATTTCATCAAATTACAGATTTTGAAATTGAAAATTGAATAGTTATGACTGTACATCTCCATATACGATAAAATTCTTAATTGCAAATAAATCGTGGTAATATGCACAATTCTATTGCACTTTCATTGATTTGCAAACATTTAGTTATTACCAAAAAGTCAGGTCCATACAGTTTTTAGTTGTTGTTATTTCTGGCCGATTTCTGAATTTATTCCCCTAATGTTGTCTTCAACAGCAACTCATTTGTTCATTTGCGTAATTGATGTTTATACACCATTATAACCAACTGCGACATCTGTTGCAATGGAAGATAACAAATGTCTTGTCTTTCTATTATTTAGTGGCTTACGATAAAATAAGTGCGCCTAGAAGTAAACTACAAAATTTGAAATTATGTGTGATCTCTTACGATATCAAGAAGTTATGGCATTGTTAATTTTACACATGTCTTGCAGAGGGCCAACTAAGTGAATAAGTACGTAATAGTAATGAAAAATAAGGATTTTTGTTGTTGTTATTTTTTGTGGTTCCAGGACGAATTTTCTAAAACCCGGCCTTGTCTCGCACATTTGCATCAACAGTGACCCACTGGTAAAATTTCAAGTTCCTAGCTTTAGCCGTTTTGGCTGGGCGTTGATGATGAGTCAGTCAGTCAGTCAGTCAGTCAGTCAGTCAATCACTTATCACCAAGCTCATTTATATATATATATAGATAGATAAATATGCTTGTCTCGATCTTATATGGATTCGAAGTGTAATTTCTTCTCCACGAAAGTTAATTAAACGACCTTCTTGATCTAGAATTAATATTTCTTTGGCGTTTACCGGCAAATAAATGAGATTCATGGGTCGTTCTGCTAATTTATAGCCTGGAGGCACATCTGAAGCAAACTCATGTAGAATATGCGCTGGTGAATTAATCGTAAATGATCCAGTTACAATGTTGCAATGTATCTGAATGGTATTAACTTTAAAAATATTTACTGGAAGGTTACAAATGTGTTATTCCTTGGTTCCAAAATTATCTCACTGAAGCCAAAAAGCTTGGCTATGGATTTTTCCTTATTAAAATATATGGGTTAGTGGGAGGAAGTTATCTCTATTTGTAAGGTGTTATTGTTTGCTCTAATTTCTATAGATTTATTTATCTGCACAGATTTATATTCTAATTCCAAATATTGAGCAATATCTTGTAATTCATAAGATCCAACAGGTATTTGTATTATACTATCACCAATATGAAATAAATTATTATCATTATCCACGTTGGGTATTGAGTTGTATGATTGAAAATCAATTAAACAACATTCATACTCATCATCTCCCAATTCGATAGGAGGTGAAAAATTTGAGCGTAAAATTGAAGTTTTACCGGTCAAAGTAAATGTTCTTGTCATTGTGAGACTCTTTTCCAAAATAAATGAAAACACAATTATGCATATGGCTTTATATTTTTTATTTATGAAATAAACATGATACTTTTATGTTACAATACATTTTTCTTATCGATCCATGAATTATGTTGGTTTGTGAATCCCAACCATTTAACATATACTTTATCGTCTTTAGATTTTAGTATTTTCTCAACCATATATGTATTTGGATATTTTGTGTGTAAAAGTTATTCTCTATAGAAACACCCTTCTACCGGATTTCCTTCATAATCTTCTAGTAAATATGTTGTAGGGTTCGTTATTCTTATATCTCTGATTTTAAATATTTCTGTAGTCCAGTTTGGTGTATACCCCTTTTCAAATTGATGCTTGTATTTGCTAATGCGCACATAATCAAACACACGATGATTTGGTTTCTTAAAAATCTTTATATGATTGCATGCTGTGTTAAGCACTGTTTTCTCGTTTGTTGAATTAACTTGAATAGGTGCCATTATTATTGTTCTATGCGGTGTTTATTATACTTCTTAATTAAATTCTTATAAATAGTAATCCATTGATAACTGCCGTTGAAACTAAACTCCTTCCACATCATTCCTTTTAAGGTTCTATTAAAGGGTTTCACAATAGATGCTTTCATTGTGCTATATGTCGAGTAATGATTTATGAAATATTTTTCCATCAGTCTTCCAAATTCTTTGTTGAAAAATTCTTTCCCATCATCAGTTTGTAAATTCTTAGGAATCCTTCCAGCTTTTAAGATTTTTACAAATGCTGTATAAACATCAGTAGCATTTTTAGATTTAAGTGCTTCACCCCATGTATATTTAGAAAATGTATCAATAACTGTAAGCATGAAACTGTAACCTTTATTTATTTTGGAATAGCTTCCCATTTCTACTAAATCCGCTTGCCATTGATCATCGATTCCTTTTGTGATAACCCTTCGTCTATTGAATTTTCTACGTGCTTGAGAGCGAAGTTCGTCAACTATACCTCGCTTTTCCATTGTTCTAGTTTGTTGGGATATATGAATGCAATTGAGTTTAATGGAGGTTGAGATAAGACGTCAAAGATTTCTTTTTGTGTTCGTTTCAGTTGTGATATTTCTTCTCTTAGACTGACGCATTCATCAAATACGTTTTTAGTTATTATGTCTTGTAGGCGTTTGATTTGCGAATGTATGTATGATTGGTTGACTGCATCCGTTCCTTCCGATGGGCGAGCTACGTTCTTAATCTTCCTATTTTGAACATCAAGATTATTATCATTATCAATATTGATTCCCAGCAGTCTCGAAACATGCTTATAATGATATGCTTATAATGATGTCCAAACTTATCAACTGTCATCGTTTTGTTTTGATTATTCAATATATTAAATCTCTCTCTCGCAGTTCTTCGATAATGGAAGCAATCTCATTGGTATGATTATTTTTTTCCAGCTTGTTGTGATGCCATCAACAGTTTTAATTGATCTACCAATTCATTGGGGTCATCCCAGTATATATAGTTGGGTTTCACTGGATTTAGGCTCATTAAACCTTTGCACTGTGAGCGTCACTCATTAAATTCTTAATAATTTGGGTATATTTATATCCTCTATTCGATTTTATTCGGTCGTTAGGGTTGTATCCAACTTTATGTGCGCTTGATTCTAGTAAAATTTTCTTATATATATCCAATTCTGATTTATCATAATTTGAAGGCCTTTGGTAAAGAGGAGTTCGTATAATCCTGGTATAAATGCCCAAATTTGATTTCCAATGTAGATTTTTTCATTAGTGACATCAAATGGTTTATTCCCAAACTTCCATTCCCCGTTAAGATCTTTGTGTAGACCATATACAGTACCCAGTATGTCATTTTTGGGTAGTTGAGAGAGATTTACTTCATCATGATTGTCACTATTTTCTGAATAAAATGAATTTGTGTCATATTTTGTATACTCCATATCCTCTGTTATGTTAGCCTCTTCTTTGAACTTCTTTTTAGGAGTACTAGTGAAATCTGGATCTTTATATGTCTCAACATATTCCTTCTTAGGATTTATCATTTTATCAACATTTTCAGTTGTAAACTTTTGTAGTTTGTTTATTGGTGCTGTTATAGGTTTATATGTGTTCTTCAATTCATTAGTCTTGATTTGCTCTATCAATTCAATGCTTTGAACCTTTCTCTTCAAAATCTTTCGAGATTGAACAAGACGCTTCAATATTTCTTCCTCCATGGTTAAGACTATACTAATTAAATTTATCTAGTTTAGAGACGTTTTAAGCATATTTAATGTTGTATAAATATATCAAAGCCTTTCCTGTATCTTCCAGTGTTAATTTCATCATCTTTGCTTATAGTAAGAAATCCATACTTATCAATCCAATATTCATGACATATTTCTTTAAAAGTTTCAAAGCTTATGTCGCATCCCACATGATCATTATTTATGGGTTTTAAGATTAAATCATCTTGTTTAAACATTATAATCATATTCGCATTATCACGTAGCAAGTGCTTTGGCATGCGTGTGTATGTTTGACATAAATAAAATGATTCCACATTCTTATGAAGCCCCATACTGAAGTAGATTTTGATATTATTTTTTATCGCAAGCAACATCGTCGAATATCATAATTGAATTTGATTTTATTTCTTCAGGTTTTACTACGTCATCATTGTTGGTGAATGTATACAATCCCATCCCCTTTACAGATGAGATGAATTTCTTTAGATATTCATACTTTGGCTGATATAGAGATTTTGAGTAAATATAGATATTTTCAAATTTTAATCCATTAGGGCTCTCTATCAAGCTTAGCATTACATTAGTCTTTCCGCAATTTGAGGGCCCCACAATTAAGGCGCGTATAGTGTTTGGTAGTAAAGTACTATGTCTGGAGGTTTTCTTTCGTATAAAATCAACATTTTGTACAGAAATTTTAGCGTGTTGTTTAATTAATCGCATTTTCACTACTAACGAATAATTCTATAAACAATGAATATTTATTTCAATCTTTTATTTTTCTTTGTTTAGTGCTAGCGAAAAATTATAAAAATGTATGTTTATAATAAAAAGAACGTTATTAAGAAGAAATCTGTTAAAGGAAAAGGACTTGTAAATAAGATAATAAACTCTTTACCCGTCGAACTTCATCTACCTGGCTACCAATTCTGTGAACCTGGAACAAAACTTGCCAAACGAGTGGAAAGGGGAGATAAAGGAATAAATCCATTGGATGCTGCATGCAGGACGCAAGATATTGCTTATGAACAAAACAAAGATATTAAACAAAGACATGATGCTGATCGTGAATTGGCTGAGAGAGCTTGGGAAAGAGTGAAAGCAAAAGATAGCAGCTTTGGCGAAAAACTTAGCGCATATCTCGTTACAAACGCCATGAAGGCTAAAAAAAACTTTGTATGGGGTTGAAAAAAACCTAAAAGAAATTGCATGTCAAAAGATTTTTAAAAATGCCAACTGATATTAATGCTGCTGTTAAAATAGCGAAGAAAGAAATTCAAAAAACATTCCGAGGAAAGAAGTCGAAGGTAGTCATACCACGAGTAACTAGAGTTCCTAAAACAGGTGGATTTCTTCCCCTTATACCGATTCTAACTGGGCTAGGAGCATTGGGTGCATTAGCATCAGGTAGTTCAGCAGTTGCTAATGCGGCTATAAATGCTAAAAAGCAAAACAACAATTGGAGCAAACTAGACATAACAGAACAGTTGAAGCCATAGCAATGGGTAAAGGACTCTACTTAAAACCATACAAAAAAGGTTATGGTATTTATGTGAATGATACTCCAAAAAAACTGATAAACCAACTACCCAAAGTCCACTAACTAATATACATATTTATGATTTTGGAAAAAAATATATACCTCACTTTAGGTCACTGTTGATGCAAATGTGCGAGATAAGGCCGGGTTTTAGAAAATTCGTCCTGGAACCACAAAAAATAATAACAACAAAAATCCTTATTTTTCATTACTATTACGTATTTATTCACTTAGTTGGCCCTCTGCAAGACATGTGTAAAATTAACAATGCCATAACTTCTTGATATCGTAAGAGATCACACATAATTTCAAATTTTGTAGCACTTATTTTATCGTAAGCCACTAAATAATAGAAAGACAAGACATTTGTTATCTTCCATTGCAACACAAAAAATAACAACAACAAAAATCCTTATTTTTCACTACTATTACGTACTTATTCACTTAGTTGGCCCTCTGCAAGACATGTGTAAAATTAACAATGCCATAACTTCTTGATATCGTAAGAGATCACACATAATTTCAAATTTTGTAGTTTACTTCTAGGCGCACTTATTTTATCGTAAGCCACTAAATAATAGAAAGACAAGACATTTGTTATCTTCCATTGCAACAGATGTCGCAGTTGGTGATAATGGTGTATAAACATCAATTACGCAAATGAACAAATGAGTTGCTGTTGAAGACAACATTAGGGGAATAAATTCAGAAATTGGCCAGAAATAACAACAACTTAAAACTGTATGGACCTGACTTTTTGGTAATAACTAAATGTTTGCAAATCAATGAAAGTGCAATAGAATTGTGCATATTACCACGATATATTTGCAATTAAGAATTTTATCGTATATGGAGATGTACAGTCATAACTATTCAATTTTCAATTTCAAAATCTGTAATTTGATGAAATCGCTAAATAATTAATGAAATCAATAATAGGCCCCAGGAATATAGGAATTTGGTATGGAAATCAAGGTTGGGAAGTGGTGCTTCTAAAAGGAAATGGTTTGGAAAATTACCAATCATGTGTACGAAAAGTACTAAATTTAGTACAATTTAGATTTGGGTGAACGTAAAGAGCTGGAAACCTGAAATTTGGAATTAAGGTTACTGTTGTAGTGTAGGATTGAGATATGAAGGTAGTTTTGGAAACTCGTGCTTATGTGTACGAAAAGTACTAAATAGTACTAAATTTGGTACAATAGGGATTTGGGTGAACGGATAGAGCTGGAATCCTGATATTTGGAATTGAGATTACTGTTGGAGTGTAGGATTGAAGAACTTTTGGAAATTCGTACTTATGTGTATGAAAAGTACTAAATGGTACTAAATTTGATACAATGGGGATTTGGGTGAACGGATAATAGCTGGAATCTCGAAATTTGGAATTGAGATTACTGGTGGGGTGTAGGATTGAGGTAGTTTTGAAAATTCGTACTTATGGGTACGAAAAGTACTAAATGGTGCTAAATTTAGTACAATTTGGATTTGAATGAACGGATAGAGCTGGAAACCTGAAATTTGGAATTAATATTACTGTTGAAGTGTAGGATTGAGATATGAAGGTGGTTTTGGAAATTAGTACTTATGTGTACGGAAAGTACTAAATGGAACTAAATTTTGTATAATGGGGATTTGGGTGAACGGATAGCGCTGGAATCTCTAAATTTGGAACTGAGATTACTGGTGGAGTTTAATATTGTGGAAGTTTTGGAAATTCGTACATAGGGTACGAAAAATACTAAATAGCACTAAATTTGGTACCGTTTCGATTTGGGTGAACGGATAGGGCTTGATTCCTCAAATTTGGACTGAGGATCACTGATGAAGAGTAAGAAAGATGCACCAAAGGGTTTTTGGAAACTTGAGTGTACGAAAAGTAATAATTGGTACTAAATTTAGTACAATTTGGATTTGAGTGAACGGATAGAGCTGGATTCCTGAAATTTGGAATTGATATTACTGTTGGAGTGTAGGACTGGGGAAGTTTTGGAAATTCTTACTTATGTGAATGAAAAGTAATAAATGGTACTAAATTTGGGACAATGGTGATTTGGGTGAACGGATATAGTTGGAATCTCGAAATTTGGAATTGAGATTACTGGTGGGGTGTAGAATTGAGGTAGTTTTGAAAATTCGTACTTATGGGTACGAAAAGCACTAAATGGTACTAAATTTAGTACAATTTGGATTTGGGTGAACGTATGTATGTAGCTGGAAACCTGAAATTTGGAATTAAGATTACTGTGAAGTGTAGGACTGAGATATGAGGGTGGTTTTGGAAATTCGTACTTATGTGTTCGAAAAGTACTAAATTTGGTACAATAGGGATTCGAGTGAACGGGCAGAGCTGGAATCCTGAAATTTGAAATTGAGATTACTGTTGGATCATAGGATTGGGGAAATTTTGGAAATTCGTATTTATGTGTACGAAAAGTACTAAATGGTACTAAATTTATTACAATTTGGATTTGGGTGAACGGATAGAACTGGAATCCTGAATTTTAAGTATCAAGGTTGGGAAATGGCGTTGACATAAGAAAATGGTTTTGGAAGTTCGTATTTATGATTACGAGCAGTACTAAATTTGGATTTGGGTGAACGGATAGAGCTGGAATCCTAAAGTTTTGAATTAAGATTACTGTAGGGGTGTAGGATTGAGATAGTTTTAGAAATTCGTACTTTTGGGTACGAAAAGTACTAAATGGTACTAAATTTGGTACAATTTGGATTTGGATGAACGGATAAAGCTGGAATTCTGAAATTTGGAACTAAGATTACTGTCGGACAGTAGAATTGAGGTAGTTTTGGAAATTCGTACTTATGGGTACAGAAAGCACTAAATTCGGTACAATTTTAATTTTAGTAAACGGATAGTGTTGGAATTAGGAATTAAGATTACTGTAGGAGTGTAGTATTGAGGAAATTTTGAAAAGTCGTACGTGTGCGTACGAGAAGTACTAAATGGTACTAAATATGGTACAATGTGGATTTGGGTGAACGGGTAGAGCTGGAATCCTGAAATTTTTGTTTGGGAAAGAAATGGTACTAAATTTGATACAATTTGGATTCGGGTGAATTAATAGAGCTGAAATTTGGAATTACGATTACAGTCGAAGTGTAGGATTCAGGTTGTTTTGAAAAAGCAAACTTATGGTTACGAAAAGCACTAAATGGTACTAAATTTAGTACAATTTGTATGAAGGTGAACGGATAGCGGTGGAATCCTGCAATTTGAAAGTATGATTATTGTAGCCCTGTTGCGTTGAGGAAGTTTTGAAAATTGGTACGAAAATTCTAAATTGTTCTAAATTTAGTACAATTTTAATTTGGTTTAACGGATAGAGTTTGAATCCTGAAATTTGGAAGTAAGATTACTACTAAAGTGAAGGATTGAGGTAGTTTTGGAAAATCTTTCTTATGGGTACGAAGAGTTCGACTTGATACTAAGTTTGGTACAATTTGGAATTGGACGAACGGATACAGCTGGAATCTTGAGATTTGGAATTACTGTAATTATTATGGAATTTACTGTAATTATTTTGTATTAATGTCCGTGTATGGCTGAGATATGTCGTCGAAATACGTACCATAAGTATACGAAAATTACTTAATGGTACTCAATTTGTTTTTGGGTGTAGGGACAGTGCTGGAATTTTTATTTTTTGGAGTTAGGGTGTGTATTGGTGTGCAACGTTGATCTCGCTGTTAATGTGTAAGGGTGAGATACGGCTGATCTTTTTTAAAAACGAACTTAAGGGGTACGTACAGTACTAAGATAAAAATAAATATTGATTAAAATTGGTATTAGTGCGACCAAATTTTCAGTGTTTGTCATTTCCATATTATATATTGTTTATTTGTTTTTTTTATATCCTTTCCGCATACGAAGTAGCGGGCATTTTGCTAGTATAATTATAAAAGAGATCAATTTTCCACATACAATTGTGGACACCTTTGTTAAAAATGTTTGATTGAGATAAGTAAGCGTGGACAACAAATTTGAGATGTTACGCATAAACTCCATCCAGTCGAATTTTAAGCGTCCAAGATGATGTACGAAATAGATAGAACACACAATAAGAGTATATTCATAAGGGGGCTGGCATATATATGTGGTGCATCTGTTTTCCAAATTATTTTTTGTCCCGTCAACCTTTCAACGAAAAAGAACTTACAGGAAGAGCAAGGAACACAAATTGTTATTGTAAGAAACACATAAATGGCTTAGATTGGAACGATGGAAATGACTACAATGCAGTTGAGGATATTCTCACTCCACTGAAGGATTACAAATATATTTTAGTTGTTGGGCGAGCCAAGAAAATATTTTTTTTAGAAAAATATATCAATTCCTTTGTTATAAATTTAGAATCTAAACTGCGTTTAAATGATTTTCAAAATTATTATACTAACTGTTCTATACATAGAGACTTTAAGTTTAGATGTGCTTTAAATAATCTATTTAAAATCTTTGTATTTATTGAACAAAATTTACAAAATATTAGTGAAATCATATATGATGAAATAAATAATTATAAATAAACAAGTAAGAAAAGCGTAAAGTTCGGTCGGGCCGAACTTTTTATACCCTCCACCACAAATTTCAGCCATTTCGGTGGATTAATGTGGCCACAACCTTCAAAATACCGAAATTCGGAAGGTACCGTTCTATGGGGGCTATATGATGGCGTGGACCTATACCTACAAATTTCTGGGGGAAAGTATTATACGCCTAAAGAAGACTAAATACCAAATTTCAGCCATCTCGGTGTGATAATGAGGCTAAAACGTTCAAAATATCGAAAATCGGGAGATATTGTATTATTGGGGCTATATCAACACGTGGACCTATATAAACATTTTATGGTAGAAATGTTTCTTAGCCTCTGGAAACACAAAATACAAAGTTACAACCGATTCTTTGGTCAAATGGGTCTAATACATTCAAAATATATTAAAATGACGCGTGCTTTATAAGGGGCCTTATATGGGGGCTATACCAAAACGTGGACCTATATAGCCCAACTTTGGTAGGAATGTTTTCTGGCCTCTGGAGACACAAAATACCAAATTACAACCAATTCTGTGGTCAAATGGGTCTAATACATTCAAAATATATTAAATGACGCGTACTTTATATGGGGGCTATACCAAAACGTGGACCTATATAACCCAACTTTGGTAGGAATATTTCTTGGCCTCTGGAGACACAAAGTACCAAATTACAACCAATTCGGTGGTAAAATGGGCCAAATATCTTAAAAATTTCTTAAAACGACGAGCCGTCACGCGTCATTTTGTATGGGGGCTATAAGAAAGCTTGGACCTACATAGCCCGCTTTCAATACCAAAAGTACTACGTAAATATAACATATTTTCTCAAAATTTCATCAACCTACGTCAATCCGTTCGGACGCTAGAGTGATTTCCACAGACGGACAGACGGACGGAAATGGCTATATCGATGTAGAATTGCACGCTGATCAAGAATATATATACTTTGTGGGATCTACAATGATTATTTCGAGTAGTTACAAACGTAGTGACAAACTTAATATACCCCCATCCTATGGTGGAGGGTATAAAAACAATTGTTTTATTTTTTAGAAATTTTATTTATGGAATTGCAGGTAATGAATGTAAAACACAGCATGAAAATTGTCGCAATGGGATTCACAGTTTTACTACGACAAACATCTTGAGAAAATTCAGGAAGTAACAAATCTAAAACTTTAGGCTCAATGGGAATATTGTTAGTGATACGCCTTCTCATTAAGGGACACTGGTATGACAAACGTAAGTGTTCTGCTACTGGACTCCCAAAGATGAATATCAACTTTACAAAAATAACATCTGGTTACATCTGCTACTCCGGTAAAAAAGTCCAACCGCAGCCATGGTTTTAGTATCTGGATACGGTAATGACCAATTATTAAAAGATTTCAGGCGTGCATCTTCTCTGTTAAGACGAGACATCTTTCTAGTATGAGCTCTACTTACAAACTATTTTATGAAGTTTATGTTTCTAATAAAATAAAAACAATGAAAGATTTACTCGAAAAATATTTCCTTACTATTTATAAAAATAAAAACGTTTAATATGTAGGATAAAAATATTTAGTTTGCTCTAATTGTTTTAATTCCAATTTGTACATGGTGTTTTCACTTTCATTTCGCAATGGTAACTTTGTTATGCAATATCCACCAGAACCCAATTCTCGAACATGTTCATCTCCAAGTGACATAAACTTTTCGGATAGGTATAGTATTCCATCGTCTAATTTTAAAACAATTCTTTCTCCATATTGGTCATGGTTTTGTATGCTTCACTGATTAAATAATCCTGTTTTTCCACCAAGTCCTTTATACTTATTATTCTTTTATGGTTAAAGGAGTTGAACAAATCCATTAAATTGGAATTAGACATCGCTGCTTTCACACTTTTTTCTAAACTAGCTTTTATATTAGACTAGCATATGCCCGCTACTTCGTTAGCGGAAAATCCCCATGGTATAAAGCAGGATAATAAATAAATTGACCAAAATTCAGAATATCCCATTTACAACCTTTTTTATCAAAATAAAAGCCAGTAATGCTACTTACGACAGTTAGTGTTAGAGTGTTACTATTTATTTTATTTACAATCAAGTATGCAGTTTTCAAATAAATACATAACATAAATCGAATCGTTCGCGATATAGTTTGACGTAAATCGACTTATCTCCAAAAATTAATGTCAACAATCGTAAGCAAATATGTCTCTCCCTCCCTCCTTCCCTTCGCATCTTATGGTATTGTATTTTTTGAAGGAAAAAAATGATTTCTTTTTTAATTAATGCCAGCACTTTAATGTTAATTAACTTTTGTACCGCGAAAACACTAATTATCAAAAACTCTACCCGTTTGTAAAAATTGAGCTTGCTTCTAGTTCTGTCTGTTCACACAACCCCAGTGATCCCCATTTGTAAACTTACAGAACTATATTTTAAAATCACCACTTTATCTCAACACCAATACTAAATATCAGTTTAGAAATCTATCTGCTCACACAAAACCAAAGGTAAACAATTTAGAACGCAAATAAAACCTTTTTTACTTTTCCGTTTTTTATTGAATTCGTTAGATAAGTACCGAACGCAATTTACCCCTCGCAACGCCTAAAAAATGCATTTAAAGTGGCACTTTTGTTTTATAATTATTAAGGAACAAACGGTATGCACAAATCTACCATTCTTAATATTTTACAAAACAGTTATATTTTACTCTTAAAATTAGAAATGTAAAAAAAGTGGAAATTTAAAGCGACAGTGAAATTGAAAAAATTAATCTACTAATCATTACAAATGATGATTTCTGTGATACTAAGAATCCTCTCGCAAATGAAACGGTAAAAATAGAAATGCAGTGACAAACTGAACTTAATGGAAGACATTCTGTATAAAATTGATGGTATGATGATGGACCAAAGTCGATTGAAAGTTTTGTCTTTAAACTGTAAAATACTTCAAAACCTAAACCTATGTTGCTAATATTTCGCACAGAGGTTTTCTTTCTACAAAGAACAACAAATGCCAAATTACAACAAAATACGTAGGAAAATGTATCCTAACGGCCGGTATGGTTAAATGAAGGCTATACCAACGTGTATTGAAAATATTTTGTACATATTCCGAAAACCCTACATTCTAAAGCGGGGTACACACGATCAGTTTTGACTGTCGATTTTTCGGAAATATCGATAAATGTCAAATTATCCAGCAACCACAAATTATTTTGTGGTTGAATGATGACTGACAAAAATGAACGGCCACATTGGCAAGCAACCGATTACTTGAGCAAAATTAACAGTCAAAACTGATCGTGTGTACCCCGCTTAAAGGGGAGTACACACTATCAATCAAAAATGACAGCCATCGTACTTTTAGGACAATTTTCCGGCAAATAAGAACTTTTATTTAGCGAAAAACCTTTTAAATACAATATATACGGTATTATTTAGATATTACAAAAGAAATTTTTCAGTTAGGCTTTGATATTCACGAAATTGACCTCGATGACTGTCAGTTTTGCTTGTCAATGTGCACTATACTTAATTTGCAGCAAAATTGATTGAATGAGTCTATAACGTAAAACTGGACGCTACCGCTACATTAACCCTGCAGGAAACCGCGTGTCTATGTGGTAAATATTGAGCCTCGCACTACCAACTAATATAAGTGGAATTTTTGCGTTTTTCTGTAAATATTAGTAACCTATGTCCTTCATATCAAACTACAAATGTTTCAAAACTATCAAAATTCGAAACAGTTGTACTAATCATTACAAATTATCGAGTACACGGACAGACATATTGTCATTTGTGCAGTATTATAAGGAATTTAGTCATATACAAAATATAAATTCATTTTTTAGAAAACTGTATTAATTATTTTCGAAGTCGAGTAATTTGAGGGTACACTAACGTGTAGTGGGATTCTGTAACTCATTTTTAGCAAAATTATGACTAAAAACATAAAGAAAAGTTGACATCACTGTTTGTGTCGCTAGAGGCTAGCGACTACTTTTTATTCTTCGTTAACTTACCGAAAAAATTCGTTAGTTATCGAAATTATAAGCATTTTAATTTTACAAAAAATTATCGATAACAGCAAAAATGAGTTACAGAATCCTACTAATGAACGTAAATACCGTTTTGTGCGACATCTTTTAGAATAATTGATGCGCCCTAATGTATACTACAATAATTGAAAAATTTTTGGAAATTTCACCATTACATAACGTTAACATAGATTCACCACAACACCAAAGAAAAAAGCAAATTTTTTATTAAAACACCAACTTCCCCAGCTTTATATATCACCGTGGGTCATCTTGTGAAACAAATAAAAAGAAATAAAAATCAAACCCTTCATACAGCACGGAAACAACTCGAGTTTAAGACCGCCATAATCCGGTTTATAGTCTGGTCTTCAATCTTTTTGCAATTTAACTACTTCCCAGCAAAATGTTCGATGCCAAAGATGACATTCAATCATGGGTGCAAGTGATCTAGCATGTCATCTTTTTAGCATCTTCATCGATGAATTTTATATGAGCGTGGACCCCAAAAGATGACGTTCTTTTCTGGATCCTAAGCATGTCATTTTAACCAATGCGTTGACATGTCATTTCCACCAATGCTTTGGCATGTCATTTCCACCAATGATTTGACATGTCATTTTCACCAATGCTTTGACACGTCATTTTCACCCATGCTTTGACATGTCATTTTAACCAATGCTTTGGCATGTCATTTTCACCAACCCCTTGGCATGAAATTTTCATGTATTGTTTGGAAAATGGAAATGCTGTATTGAAATATGGTTTTCATGAAAAACAAAACTCTTTATTAATTCAAACGAATTCATGAAATAACTACAATTAATTTATCAGTTTAGTTTTTCAAAAGTTTGCATCCAAAATTGCAATGTAATCACCACCGCTGCAACGCAAAAGATTACTTCCTCCGTTCTCCGCAACTGATATTCTTTCATCTTACAAAAGGTTTTTTCAATTATCTTCCCATCACCAGTTCAGATTTCGACATGGACTCCAAATGCACTCCTTTAAGTATTTTTATTTCGTAAATTACTTTTATTTTATAATTTTGTTATTTTATAACAACATTTTGGTAATTTATACTCTTTTGTTTAGTGACGGAAATATGTAGGGATCTACAACCCGGCTTGCTTTAGGGATCTCTAAAAACAAAATGTAACGAACGGGGAGGAGAGACTTTTTATGGAAAATACCATTTATGCTTAATTAATTTATTTTTAATTGTTTCTTTCCAAAAGTAGTTTCTTCTTTATTTTTAGATTCTTGTTCCTTTTCGTTTCGGACTCTTTTTTCAAATTCCAAGAAGCGAGATTTGATTGATTTCATTCTATGTCAGATTTAGAACAGACAAGGGAACTTTTAAAATAGCAATGTGTGCAGTCCGATTCTATTTTTAGCTCGATGGTTGGGACTTCATATAATACCAATTGTTTAGAAGTTTTAGTTGTTTGATATGCAGGAAATGTAAGACAACATCACGACGACAGTTCTAACAACTTTGGTCTGTTCCAGAAACTGCAAGAATCTACTTATTTTTACTACGATAACAATTTTTCCTTTATGTTATCGGAAAAACTAGTAAAAATTAGTAGATTTATGCAGTACTGGAACATACCAAAATGAAAATAAACAGGTGTGTAAATAAAAACACAAACATCATCTCTATTGGATCGATGGAATGGGTACAAATGCTGATGAAAAGATCGGATCTTTCACGACTTCCTTTGCATTGGTTCAAATCCTAATGAAAAGATCGGATCTTCCACGACTTCCTTTGAACCAATGCAAAAGATGACATGAAATCACGTCATCGCAAAGAACCCCTTCCGTCAAATTTTGCTGGGTTGTGATGCTTAATATTGCTATTGCCACTTGAGATTTATGAACAGTTTCGTTAAGACGATACCAATACAAATGTGAGTTACGTTTTGTTTATATATGAGTTATTTTTGTTTTTTTTTTTTTTGTTTTCAGTCGAACAACCATTTTCTACACCGAAAGGCATTTGGTAGTAATTCGAACGAATTTGATTTCGAAATCAAATATATTATAGCCATAAGATACCAAGCAACGGTCCTGACCGGTTTTAACATGGCAAAGCCCAGGATTTATCTTGGTCCCTCTTTCATCTCAAGTGGATACTGACCTCCCCGTGGTGTCACCTGGGGAACTGCCTTTAACACCCGTTAAAGATAGTGAGCTAACATGTGCCGCGCGTTCACCCATAAGAACGTTAAAAACTTGGGTTTGGGCGTCGGGTTAGTAACCCTCCCTTAGAAAAAACAGCCTACTATGAAAAAACGAAAGAAAAGAAAAACAAACCCCTCTAAAGTTGACGAACCCCGCAAACGTTTTAAGGACCATGATCTGCGAATCTGCACCTGGAATGTTCGCACTCTTTATAGAGAAGGTGCAGTCTTCGCATTGGCAGACGTACTTGAAAAGTACAAGACCGATATTACTGCCATACAGGAAATACGATGGATTGGGAAGGGCGTCACAACAACACCTAAAGGTGACTCACTGTATTATAGCTGCCATGACGTAAAGCATGAGTTTGGTTGTGGATTCGTAGTTAGTCGGAGACTAAAACATCTGGTATCCAGCTTCACCCCAGTGAATGAAAGACTTGCTGCAATTCGAATAAAAGCTAAATTCTTCAACATCAGCTTTATTTGCGCTCATGCTCCCACTGAAGAAAAGGACGAACAGACCAAAGATATATTTTACGAGCGTTTAGAAGAAACATATGACCGTTGCCCTGCCCATGACATTAAAATCGTTCTAGGCGATTTTAATGCCAAAATTGGAAATGAGAATATCTTTGGCCCAACAGTCGGGAAATTCAGTCTCCACAGTGAAACATCTGACAATGGTATGAGGCTGATAGACTTTGCAGCTGCAAAAAACATGGTAGTTAGCAGTACCAGATTTAATCATCTCGATATTCATTAGGGCACCTGGCTGTCTCCAGATCAGAAAACAAGAAACCAAATTGATCATGTTGTGATAGATGGAAGACATTCATCGAGCGTGTTGGATATACGATCGTTCCGAGGCGCAAACATTGATTCGGACCACTACCTTGTTGCAGCAAAGGTACGCACCCGCTTAAACGTAGCAAACAAAGTACGAACAGACACAACAAGAAAGTTAGACATCGGTAAGCTGCAATCACAACAGATAGCCACAGCATATTCCACTCAACTAGCCCACTTGCTTAATCAAAGCACTCCTCATCCCGATAACATATCAGCGCAATGGCAAAGCATTGCCCACTCCATGCAAACAGCCGCAAAATCCATACTTGGATACCAGAGACCTCCACCAAGGAATCCATGGTATGATGAGGAGTGTCGTGCTGCCACCGAAGAGAAAAATGCGGCATATAAGGCTACTTTACAATCCGTAGCAACGCGTAGGGCACGAGAGATACAGGGAGAAAAGGAGAGAGGAGAAACGTATTTTCCGCAGGAAAAAGAGAGAGATGGAAAAGCGGGAGTGTGAAAAAATCGAGATATACAGGAGCCAGAATGAAGTCCGAAAATTCTACCAAAGAGTCAAGCACAAACTGATGGCTTTGGTACAGGCACATCCTCCTATAAAGACCAGCAAGGTAATTTGGTAACTGATACAGATAGTGTACTCAGGATATGGAAAGAACATTTTTCAAATCTGTTGGTATCCAATAGCAGCGAAGACGACGAAGATACCACAGTCCCAATCCCAGAAGATAGTATTGAATGTATACCGCCCAGCCAAGATGAGGTAAAGACAGCAATAAATCGGCTGAAGAATAACAAGGCAGCAGGGGCCGATGGCTTACCAGCCGAGCTGTTCAAAACCGGAGGCGACACGCTGATAAGGTGTATTCATCAGCTAGTTAGCACCATCTGGCAGGAAGAACGAGTACCCGACGATTGGAACCTGAGTATCCTGTGCCCCGTCCACAAGAAGGGAGATAAGACTGTATGCTCTAACTATAGGGGCATAAGTCTACTCCCTATTGCCTACAAGATCGTGTCAGGGATATTGTGCGAACGACTAAAGCCTATGGTCAACGAGATAATTGGACCATACCAATGCGGCTTTAGACCTGGCAAGTCCACCATTGACCAGATATTTACCCTGCGGCAAATCCTGCAGAAGACCCAAGAGATGCATATCGACACCTACCACCTTTTTGTCGATTATAAAGCAGCCTTCGACAGCCCGCTGCGTTCAAAGGTATTCCAAGCCATGTCTGAATTTGGTATTCCCGCAAAGCTCATCCGGCTTTGTAAAATGACTTTAACTGACACGAGGTCCTCAGCTAATATAGGAAAGAACCTCTCCGAAGAGTTTGGTACCAAAAGAGGTTTCAGACAAGGAGACAGCCTTTCGTGTAACCTCTTCAACATCCTGCTAGAAAAGGTTATACGAGAGGCAAACGTCAAAAGAAGTGGCACAATCTACACCAATAGTCACATGCTACTTGCTTATGCTGATGATATAGACATCATGGGCCGATCAGTAAAAGAAGTAACTGATACCTTTACTGTGGAAGTTGGTTCCTATAATATTGAGGTAGTAAAAGACTTCGTCTACCTCGGCACCTCCGTAAACACAACAAACGACATCAGTTGTGAAATAAAAAGAAGAATTGCATTGGCAGCAGATGCTACTTTGGTTTAAGTAAGCAGTTTAAAAACAAAGCCACATCTCGTCAAACAAAAATAACGCTCAACAAAACACTGATACTACCCGTGCTGATGTATGGCTCCGAAGCCTGGGTACTTGCGCAAGCAGACATGGCAGTGCTTGGTGTGTTTGAGAGAAAAATTCTTCGAATGATCTACGGACCAATCTGCGTTGACGGTGAATATCGACGTCGCATGAACCACGAGCTGTATCTGCTATACAACGACATCAATATAGTTAAACGTATCGAGATGCAGCGATTGCGTTGGCTAGGCCATATCATAAGAATGAGCGATGATGAACCCGCTAAAAAGGCGTATGAATATATGCCACATGGCGGTGCACGCAGAATTGGCAGGCCAAGGAATAGATGGCGCAATCAAGTGGATGATGAAATGAAAAGGCGCGGTATTCCAGAGTGCAAAGCAACAAATAGAGAGGAATGGAGATCTCTTCTTAGTTCGGCCTATAGAACAATGTTCTGTAATGGGCCAGCTAAGTAAGTAAGTATGTATTCATTAACCATCATTCAAAACACAAATTTGTTTTTCACTGAACACTAATTTTAAATGTATGTTATATGCATGTTATACGATATGAAAAACTACATTTCGAAATGTCATATTTTATTGGTATTTTTCCCATTGATCTTTAATAAATTTCGCATATTAGTGGAGGGTCTTTTTCCAGCTTTTTTCCTCAGATGAATCCATAAAGTTTTTTTTTAAATAAGATTTACGTCTAGAAGTTGTAGAAGATCTTCAAATAAACCTCAGAAAACTTATTTTACCTTAAGCCATTGCTTCATATTGTTACGAATGTAACTGATAGGTTTAAGTTAGTTTAGTTTAATTTCCGTTAATTTAAAAATTTGAATTGTAACGTAAAGTTTTTATTACGCAGTTACTTTATTTAAGCAACAACAACTACCATGTAGAACTCTCTTCATCATTCTAGTCGTTACATTACCTTTTGTTAATGTTCTTTTGTTTGTTTTGTTTTGCAACAATAATGTAATTATCGTTTAGTTCCTACTTCTTGTATTTCGTGTAGTTGTTTGTTGTTGTAGTTACGTCATTACTGTGCTTGTATGTATGTGAGTATGGATGTTCGCTTAGTGCGAATGTGCGTCTGTGTGTTCGCTGCACAGATTCGAGAGGTTGCCATATGTTCTAGATATTTCTAGACCAAGGAGATTTTGGGTATAAATAGAGTTACGAATGGCAACATTGAGTAGTTGTGTTTTAAGCGTTGAACTGAACAGATCGGTTAAATAAGAGCTGCGTGCTAACTAGAGACTTGCTGTGTGCTTAGTAATTAAAGTCGGTTACGAATAAGTGTAATAAAGTAAATAAAGCATTGTAGAAACGTAATCTAAAACGAACCCTGTTTTATTTGGTACAAATCGTATCGGGGAATAAAACAACGTCTACACGGAGATTAGTTAAATCTAATTCCGTAACAATTGGTGTCAGAAGTGGGATTACGATCATCCTACAATGAAGTTTAAGGATCTACGAGTGGAAGACTTGAAGAAGGAGCTAAGTAAGTTGGAGTTGTGTTCTACTGGCAACAAGGCCGAACTACAAAAACGCTTGTTGGAAGAGTTCGAGCGCCGTGGAATGAACATCGACGAATATGAGTTTGATATTAGAGATGAAACTTCAGATGCGGTTCCGAGTTATAAGGAGGTTGCAAAAGTGATTGCAGTAACGTTGGCGAAGGAATTTAGTAAGAGAATGGAAGAGGAATCTATTGCAATAAATGAAAGCTTCAAATGTCTGACGGAGGAATTGGACGAAAAATTGGAAGAATTAGAGGCAAAAATCAGCGAAAGACTCGATAATATTACGCAAGTTATTGGAAAGCGATTCGAGGTTATGGAAAACCATTTAAAGAAATTGGATAGGCAATTTCTGGCCCACGACGAGAAGTTTGTGAATCTGGAAAAGAAAATGTCGGAACTGGAAATCAAAGGAGGTCAAGTGCGAGTTATTGATAACACTCTGGAAATCAAGCCTCCTGAATTCGACGGATCTACATCGTTTGATGTCTTCAAATTACAATTCGAGGCGGTGGCTTCGAGAAATTCGTGGAACGATAACGACAAGGCGGTACGACTACTTATGGCATTGAAGGGCGGTGCTGCTGACGTATTACGGAATATTCCCGCCGCTTCTAGAAACAACTATGGAGATATAATTGCTGCTCTCGAACTTAAGTACGGTGGCGGACATAAGCAAGAGACAATGGTGAAACCTCAGGCTTGCAATGTGCGGAGGCTGGAAGTTGAGGACAACAATCCTCAGACCGTTGTCGAACTAATGAAAGATGCACTAATGCAGGTAATAGGTAAAGTGAAACGAAGGGCTGGCAAAACGAGAAGGACTTGCTACAACTGTCGGAAAGCTGGACACATTGCACGAGAATGCAGATTGCAACGACCAAGGACCAGATCCGCCTCACCGCCTTTGAAAAGCGAAGACCAACTTGTGGCTAAGAATCCGAAAAATGAGACATCAGGTGAATCAAAAAAAGTGAATTCCGTCAATCACGAAGCGCCGCTGGCAGATGATGAAAACGATGGTTCCACAATCTCTATAGCCATAGTCCAGCAGGAGAATCACAACTTAACGGCTAAAGGCTTTATCAATGGTGTATTGCGTACCTTGTCATTGGACACCGGTGCAGCAAAGTCCATTATTAGACCGGATTTAGTAAAAGGGAAGGTATTGCTGTTAAATGGAGTCAAATTGAGTACGGCCACAGGCGAGACTACAACGGTTCATGGAAAGGCCTACCAAAGGCTGAGCATGGGTAGAAAATCTGTAAATTTCGATTTTATAGTGGCCGAAATTGTGGACGAAGTTATACTTGGTGTAGACTTCATGATTGCCTTCGATATCAACCTGGACATAAAGCACCGTGTGATGACTTGGTCCAATGTGGAAATACCGATAAATGTGGGCTACAACGAGAAAAACAAACATCGCCCAAAGGCAGAATCCGGCGAGATCGCTGTCGATGTCCGTACGCTGAAGGTGGAAGCCGCCGACAAATGGCCCGTAGGAAAGTGGAAAAATCTCGCAACGGGGACGAAAAAGCGAATATGTACGTCGAGGAAAGGTCCATCGAACAGCAGACGTAAATCAAGTACATACACTTTTTGTTGTTGTTATTTCTGGCCGATTTCTGATTTTATTGCCTTAATGTATTTTAAACAGTAAAAAACTTAACATTATTGAACTAAATTTTGTTTTAATCTTAAATTAAAAATTAAATTTTCCAAATTCGTTGGTAATAATTTTTTTGTTTAAAAAAGAAAATCTGTTGTGCGACATTTGTTAAGTGAAAACAAAATTACTCCAGACACGTAAATCTGGATCGGTTGGTTTTTGTCTCCCCAAATAATCGAATAATTAAATATGAAATGAAACAAAGAGTAGAGATAGTTTCAAATAATAAATTCAACGTTTTATTAATCGTCACACTGGCGAATTTTGGTAATTACCTTTACAAGTGTGTTACTTAGTAGAAAGCGGGACAAAGACTGAAAACATGAAAACGATTCAGATATGAAACAAGGGGATTAATGCCAATCTCATTACTCGTTACAAATTTCTCCAATTATGTGTTCAAGCGAGTAAGATACAACCTCCGAACAGAGAGTGGTTACGATATTATAAATGATAAATGTCAATAACATAAATAAGAAAAACAAGAGTTGAGATGTTGAGATTAAACATTAACCGGTCCCCTTGCTTCACTGGATTGTGATGTCTATATGTATATAATAAGTTATTACAACTAAGATGAAGGAACGTAATAAAGTTTCTGTGAGCCTGTAATTCATTTCTAATTCATTGTATATTGGGTTTTATTTTTATGGTTATATTTAAAGAGGGGGAGCTGGACCGGAAATAATCCATCCAAATCGGGTATATTGCGCTATAGGCAAACCGGGTTGAACTTGGACTCGACCGGGTTGAACTTGGACTCGTTCATTGTGATCATGAATTGACGTGATTTCCATATGACAATGTGGGATACCATCAATCGACGTGATCGGCCACCGGGACTGACGCACGAATGTTTCACACACACGACTTATACAACAGCACGTGTCTAACAAGGCGCGTACTACAGATTTTGTCTGCATTCGACAAAGTCGTACAAGAAGTGTGGGAGACAGTGTTATCAGTCTGGTTACCGCGATCGGATGCGATATAGCAGCGTGAGTGATGTTTACCATGCTATTGGTCATAATGGAAGATTGTGATGAACTGGACTGAGCTGCTTGGGGAGCAGGACAGGACTGAGACTTCCGTTGACGATATGCTCACCTTTCAGAGCGGGACCATGTATGCAGAAGAGAATGGTGGTTTTGGTTACAATGTTTGCATCTTTGTGCGCTAGAACAATCCATAGTTTTATGATTCCCGCTCAGACAGTTGCCGCAGTAATGGTGCATAACAACCATGCGCAGTCGCTTCTCGATGTTGGTGTGACGAAATACCGGACAGCGGAAAAGAGGATGTCTACCATTGCAGATTCTGCAAGTTGATGGAGGAAGTGGCGGTTTTGTATTTTGGGGGGAAACCACCACCGAGGTTGATGGAGGAATTGATGATATTGAATTTGGCGTGGAAAACGATGTCGATTGAACTGACATTGTGGAGTTAGTATCATTTAGTGCAACTGGGCCATTAGAACTACGTGGATCGCAGTGAATTGTGTTTGTTTTTTTATCGGCCGGCTCTTCAGCTAGCAACATATCTTCATCATAGTCAGGTAGAGGTGGGGGGGGGGGGGGGGTGGGGTTAATAAAGCATTAGAATTCATGGCTGTATGAACGAAACAAAAAATCACATAATAAGCAATAAATATCAGTTTGTCAAAATAACTAATTTGGAGATCGGTCGTCTTACAATTCCTTGTTCGGTACGCAAATCTACAACACGAGTCTGGCCATCGGTTCCTGGATAATGCTTGACCACCCGACCTAGTCTCCACGAAGTTGGAGGGAGCTGTTCATGGCGAATAACAACAATGTCATTTATGTGAATTTCGCGTTGTGGGAATTTCCACTTGTAGCGTTTATGTAAGCTGGATAAATATTCATCTTTCCAGCGAGAACACATTTGTTGTGATAGCGCTTTTAACCTACGGTAACGATTTACGATACTTAAAGGGGCATCCTCAATAATAGCTTCCGGTGGAGATAATAAAGGGGCACCAATAAGAAAATATCCTGGGGTAAGAGCCAGTACATCATCGGGATTATTGTTCATAGCACAAAGAGGTCTGGAATTTAAACAGGCCTCTATGCGAGCAAGAAGTGTACACAGCTCTTCCAACGTATATTTGTAATCTCGGGAGTAACGACGAAAATGAAATTTAAAACTTTTCACGGCAGCCTCCCATATGAAGAGCAACTGCGAGAATAAACTGCCATGTGAGTTCTTGATAACCTAAGGTACTACAAACCCCGTCACGACTTTCACGAAGAAATGTTTTGAAATCCTTCTCCATTTCTCGGGATGCCCCAACAAAATTTGTACCGTTATCAGAAAACAGTGACTTTGGACAGCCACGCCGACCAATGAAACGGTAAAAGGCTAATAAAAAAGACGAAGAGGATAAGTCTGTGGTTGCTTCCAAATGAATGGCTTTAGTCGAAAAGCACACGAATATACATACATATCCTTTCGTGATGCGACAAGCCCTCCCAGTATACGATTTGAGATCAAAAGGACCTGCAAAATCGACTCCTAGTAGTGGAAACGGTCTGGTGAACAAAGTTCTTTCGGGATGCAAAGCAGCCAATATTTGAGTACATTGCCGTTCTTTCTGAAGAAGACAAGGTTTACAACGATTAGTTACCATACGAAGGAGATTTTTCAAGCGGGGGACCCAATATTCAATGCGTAGAATACGAAGCATTAATTGAATGGAAATGCTATGGACGAACTCAATCAACAGACGAAGGAATCGGCAAAAGTAAGGCAAAATAATGGGGTGTTGTTCGGTGTATGAGAGACTGGGAGATTTTGACAAACTGCCGATTAAACGCATAACGCCATCATTGTCCAAGCAAGGGTTCAATGACAAGATAGAACTTCTTTTAGGTAAAGGCAATCCATTGAGCAAACAATGGTTTTCTTTAGGGTAATGAGTCTTTTGGGCCAATATCGACAATCGGAGACGAATAAATTTTAATTCAGAAGGCTCTGGCCTATTAGAAATATACGTTCGTCGGCCGCGACTATGTGGACAAAGGCGATAGTAGAAACGAAAAACATACGCTAATACGCGCAAAGCTTTATCTAGCGAGGAGAATCGAATAAGGATATCTTCAGAGTCTTCAACGAATATTGTATGGCTTTTAATGGGTCGCATTTCTAAATTTTTACTAAGAGACCTAGGAAAGGAAATATCCCATTCTGATTGGTTCAGTCGCAACCATTTTGGTCCATGCCACCACAGATCAGAGGAAGACAATTCCATAGGAGGTACACCGCGACTACTTAGATCGGCAGGATTGTCTTCTGATTTGACGTGGAGCCAACGAGTATTTCCTACATTCTCTTGTATTCGGGATACTCTGTTAGCGACGAAAGTCGTCCATGTCGCGGGTGTTTTGCGCAGCCAAGCGAGGACGATGGTGGAGTCTGTCCAACAATAACATTTTTGAACGAGTATATTAAGTTCCGCTATAATAGATTTAAACAATTCTGAAGCTAGCACGGCTCCGCAAAGTTCTAAGCGTGGTAGAGATATTGATTTCAGAGGAGCGACCCTAGTTTTACTCGCAAGCAAGTGAGAAGTTATATTACAACATGTGGAGGATATCCTAATATAGACAGCGCCAGCATATGCTTTTTCTGAAGCGTCCGAAAAAATATGCAATTCAGCCGAGCTCAATGGCGAATAACGAACCCATCTAGGAATTATTATAGAATTTACGTTAACGTACGTGTCAACAAAGCCCTGCCATAATCGTTGGGTACTAGGTGACAAAAACTCATCCCAGTTTATGTCATCTAACCAAACCTTTTGCATAATAATTTTAGCTACAATGATGACGGGAGATATTCAGCCGACGGGATCAAAGAGCTTTGCAATTGTGGATAATACTTCCCGTTTAGTGTACCGTGATCTTGTAAGTATAGCCTTGAAATCAAAGTAAAAGGAATCTAGTTTAGCGTTCCATCTAATTCCCAATGGTTTGGAACTACTCGATTCCACAAAAGACAAAACCTGAGCGTCTACTAAATATTCGGAGGGGAATGTATCTATGAGGGACTTAGCATTTGAGGTCCACTTTCGTAGTTCAAATTTAGCGGTACTCAGAGCGGAGATAAGTTGGTCTCGTGCAACAAGAGCGGTGCTCAAATCGTGTGCCCCAGCTAATACGTCATCTACATACATTTGCTGTCTCAATATTTGTGACGCCAGCGGATATTTTTCTTCTGTATCGTCAGCCAATTGTAGCAATGTACGAATCGTTAAAAATGGTGCACAATTGACACCAAAGGTGACCGTCTGCAGTTCATAATCTAAAATTTCGTCTAATGGAGAATCGCGAAACAAGATGCGTTGAAAGGGGGTATGGGCAGGATTTATGCGAATTTGTCTATACATTTGTTTAATACCACAGTTAAAAACAAATTTAAAAAGTCGCCAACGCAAAATTAGTAAAACCAAATCATTTTGGAGAGTGGGCCCAACATGAATAAGGTCGTTAAGACTCGTACCGTTGCACGTCTTGTTGAAAGCATTAAATACGACACGAAGTTTACTAGTGAGCTTATCCGGATTGATCACGGGATGATAGGGTAAATAACAACAATGAGAACTATTCTGGTACGAATGAGTCACGACTCGCATTTGATCATTTTCCAAATACTCCCGAAGGACGCGATCATAAACATTTTTTACCATGGGCTTACGAAGAAGAGAATTTTCGTTTCTTATAAACTGTTTTAAGGCACTAAAACGAGATTCCCCTAACTGCAAAATATCAGGAAATTCGGCCTTAAAGGCAAGGACACAATGTAACGGCCATCGGAATCGCGACGAGTGGTTGCCCTAAAGTTTTCTTCACAAAACTTATCAGATGGTGTTATAATTTTGCTTTTAGAAGTTTCCTTCAATTCCCAAAATTTAAGCAAAATCTGATTCAAATCTTCGTCGACCAATTCTAAGGTCATAGTAAATGCCTGCATCTGGGTTGTGGGTAGGGGTCCAGTTAGTATCCAACCAAACACCGAATTTTGAGCGACTAAGGAACCAGGAATATTTTGATGTGTACCTTCTAACAAAATACTAGGGTAAACGTCTGCTCCTAGAGCAAATCAACTGGTCGACAATCAAAGGCATGGACATCGGATAAACGGATATTAGGAAGAAGTTTTGAATAGTCAGACGAAATCGGAAATGATGGTAAATTAGCCGAAATGGCAGGAAGGACCACAGCAGTTGTTTTCAGAAGTACTGACGAATCAAAACGAGAACCAATGCGCAAAGAACAAAATTTCTGTGATACAATTGTGGCACTCTGATTGATACCCGAAACCCTGGCATTTGTAGAATAAGTATTCAGTTTTAAACTATGTAGAAGTTTTTCGGTAATAAAAGACGCCTCAGAGGCGGGGTCAATTAAGGCTCGAGCGGGATATAAGTAACCAGAATGCATAATAGTTACCATAGCCGTCCCCAAAAGTACCCTCCGATTTTGTGATATATGAAAGGTTTGACGATGAATAATGGAAGAGTTCGATTCGAGGGTGTAACGTCTGTAACAGACCGTGGAGTGTTTGCGGAAGAATTTTTGACGTTAGCGGCAGTAGAGGATCGATGCAGGAGGGTATGATGGCCTCCTTTGCAGACATTGCACCTGTTGCTACTTGGACAATTTTTTGTACCATGACCCTTGGAAAGGCAGTTGATGCAAAGACTAAGACGTTTTACTTCAGCGAATTTGCAATCGAAGGGAAGTTTTTTGAAGCGAGGACAAGATCTGAGAGGATGAACTTGACGATTATGACACACAGGGCAAAATGAATTTGTAGACGGATTTGTCGAAACAGTTGATGAGGCATTAGTGAAATGGGATTTAATACCTTTTTGATTAATTAATTTGGAAGAAGAATCAAGACCTTTGATGTCCCGAAGACAAGTCAAGGTTTCGATACGTTCAGTTAGGAAAAGATCTAAGTCTTTCCACGCTGACAGATAAGACTTATCTTTTACACTTTGCTCCCACAAAGTAATTGTAAATTTGGGTAACCGCTGAATACACATATATACTAAAATCGGATCCCAATAGTCAGTTGCAATATCATACACATCCATAGCCGAGAGACATCCATTGATACCTCTCTGTAGGGTTTTCAAGCCTGAACTAGTTTCAGTGGATAATACCGGAAGTTCAAACAAAAGCTTTAGATGGTTATTAACTAGGATGCATTTATTATCATATGTTTCCTTCAAAGCCACCCAAGCCAAAGAGAAACTCCGATGAGTGAGTGGGAATTTTTCTACAATTTCTTTGGCCTCTCCACTTGTTTTCATGAGTAAATGACAAAGCTTTTCTATATCGCTAAGGCGATTGTTTTGAATGTAGACTACCGTAAAGAGGTCTCGAAAAGATGGCCATGAAAGAAAATCGCCGTGAAAGATATCGGTATCGCAGGGGGGCAAAGATAAATTAATTGTGAAATTCGAACCCACGTCTTTAGAAGAGTGATGAACCTGCGATATGCCCGGCCTATCGGAGATTTCAGACAACGTCAAGAAATCGTTCATTATTGATCTTTTAGAAGTAACCTCAGCACGAATTAATTCAAAGGCGGCATTAAATTTTACAATAGCGTCGGTGGCTCTAATAAAAAGGATGAGAGGTGTAATCGACATACTGATAAGTATCGAAGTACTTATTAAAGATTAATTAAAGTTTAGTTAAACTGAAGGCCGAAATGGAATCGAGATCAAACTTCCTAAATGATGATGAATATGTTTTGCTGTAGATATTCACAGAATTAAGAGATATGTAAGTAGTTTAAATATGTTTAGTGAAGTTGCAATGTCAAAAAAAATTTTTGAAATGCCCCGAAAACCAAATAATTTATTGATCACAAACGCACAATTTGGTAAGAAGTTATGAGGCTGATTATCACAATTTTATAAAAGCCGAACACAATTAGTCAATTTGCACGCAAAAGTAGTTCCTCGAACGGTGCCACTAAACTTTTACAAATTTTCTTGTGTTCAATCGTAATATTTAACCACCAATATGATTTGTTTGCTTCTAATGAAGTGAGCTTTTGACAAATGGTAATAAAGGTATAAGAGAAAACTGAGCAGAGCAGTAAAAACACTCATATGTAAATAGTATCAAACTGTTCTCGACTACGACTCAACTGTTGGTGTTGTATTAAGATATCACCCTGGAGTGTTTTGTACAAACTCTCACTGGAATTTGTTAATAACTATCGACGAAGCAAAGATAAATTGCGTGAAAAGCAAATACGAAAAAAACTCAAATTAGAGAATAGGAGAAAAAGACATGAAAAAAACAAACGGTATCGTAAAACACAACGAAGAAGTTAGAAATCAAGACACTTTATTGTGCATATGAAAAATAATTCAGTTGTTATATTAAATATTCATTCTGCTAGTTGTTATAGAAATTTGGGCTGATAAATAATTTCAATGACAAAGAACATGCAATAATTAAATCAAGATAATTGTAAGGCGGCCTATTCAATTTACTTTAAAGAAAATAAAGATGAGATCCGCGAGCTCACTTTCAGAAACTTGTATTACGTACCTTTTGTTGCTGCTGATGATGTATGTAGGTAAGTAGCAGTGTTAAGTGTACCGATTTCGTTGGTTATGTTGAGGTAGGTGAAGGGAGACGGCTTCCTTTACAAAAAAATAGAGAAAAATATGAGTGTTAATTTTGCTGGTAAACCATCCGGCACGATGTGACCAATGTTTGTCTCCCCAAATAATCGAATAATTAAATATGAAATGAAACAAAGAGTAGAGATAGTTTCAAATAATAAATTCAACGTTTTATTAATCGTGACACTGGCGAATTTTGGTAATTACTGGCGAATTGTGTTACTTAGTAGTGAGCGAGACAAAACTGAAAAAATTAAAACGATTCAGATATGAAACAAGGGGATTAATGCCAATCTCATTACTCGTTACAAATTTCTCCAATTATGTGTTCAAGCGAGTAAGATACAAACTCCGAACAGAGAGTGGTTACGATATTATAAATGATAAATGTCAATAACATAAATAAGAAAAACAAGAGTTGAGATGTTGAGATTAAACAGTTGGTTTTTACTGCTTACATTACGTTAATACTATACAATTGCGACATCTGTTGAAACGGAAGAAAAACTTCTAATGTGGTTTTATAATTTAGTGGTTTACGATAAAATGATACGATAAAACCTGCGCATAGAAGCAAACTACAAAATTTGAAATTATTTTTGATATTTTTACGGTATATAATAGCAAAATATAAGGATTTTTGTTGTTGATATTTTTTGTGGTTCCAGGACGAATTTTCTAAAACCCGGCCTTATCTCGCACATTTGCATCAACAGTGACCTACTGGTAAAATTTCAAGCTCATAGCTTTAGCCGTTTTGGCTGGGCGTTGATGATGAGTCTGTCAGTCAGTCACTTATCACCAAGCTCAAATATATAATAGACTAGCAAAATGCCCGCTACTTCGTATGCGGAAAGGATATAAAAAAAAACAAATAAACAATATATAATATGGAAATGACAAACACTGAAAATTTAGTCGCACTAATACCAATTTTAATCAATATTTATTTTTATCTTAGTACTGTACGTACCCCTTAAGTTCGTTTTTAAAAAAGATCAGCCGTATCTCACCCTTACACATTAACAGCGAGATCAACGTTGCACACCAATACACACCCTAACTCAAAAAAATAAAAATTCCAGCACTGTCCCTACACCCAAAAACAAATTGAGTACCATTAAGTAATTTTCGTATATTTATGGTACGTATTTCGACGACATATCTCAGCCATACACGGACATTAATACAAAATAATTACAGTAAATTCCATAATAATTACAGTAATTCCAAATCTCAAGATTCCAGCTGTATCCGTTCGTCCAATTCCAAATTGTACCAAACTTAGTATCAAGTCGAACTCTTCGTACCCATAAGAAAGATTTTCCAAAACTACCTCAATCCTTCACTTTAGTAGTAATCTTACTTCCAAATTTCAGGATTCAAACTCTATCCGTTAAACCAAATTAAAATTGTACTAAATTTAGAACAATTTAGAATTTTCGTACCAATTTTCAAAACTTCCTGAAAGCAACAGGGCTACAATAATCATACTTTCTAATTGCAGGATTCCACCGCTATCCGTTCACCTACATACAAATTGTACTAAATTTAGTACCATTTAGTGCTTTTCGTAACCATAAGTTTGCTTTTTCAAAACAACCTGAATCCTACTCTTCGACTGTAATCGTAATTCCAAATTTCAGGATTCCAGCGCTATTAATTCACCCGAATCCAAATTGTATCAAATTTAGTACCATTTCTTTCCCAAACAAAAATTTCAGGATTCCAGCTCTACCCGTTCACCCAAATCCACATTGTACCATATTTAGTACCATTTAGTACTTCTCGTACACACACGTACGACTTTTCAAAATTTCCTCAATACTACACTCCTACAGTAATCTTAATTCCTAATTCCAACACTATCCGTTTACTAAAATTCAAATTGTCCCGAATTTAGTGCTTTCTGTACCCATAAATACGAATTTCCAAAACTACCTCAATTCTACTGTCCGACAGTAATCTTAGTTCCAAATTTCAGAATTCCAGCTTTATCCGTTCATCCAAATCCAAATTGTACCAAATTTAGTACCATTTAGTACTTTTCGTACTCAAAGGTACGAATTTCTAAAACTATCTCAATCCTACACCCCTACAGTAATCTTAATTCAAAACTTTAGGATTCCAGCTCTATCCGTTCACCCAAATCCAAATTTAGTAATGCTCGTAATCATAAATACGAACTTCCAAACCCATTTCCTTATTTTAACGCCATTTCCCAACCTTGATACTTAAAACTCAGGATTCCAGTTCTATCCGTTCACCCAAATCCAAATTGTAATAAATTTAGTACCATTTAGTACTTTTCGTACACATAAATACGAATTTCCAAAATTTCCCCAATCCTATGATCCAACAGTAATCTCAATTTCAAATTTCAGGATTCCAGCTCTGTCCGTTCACTCGAATCCCTATTGTACCAAATTTAGTACTTTTCGAACACATAAGTACGAATTTCCAAAACCACCCTCATATCTCAGTCCTACACTTCACAGTAATCTTAATTCCAAATTTCAGGTTTCCAGCTACATACATACGTTCACCCAAATCCAAATTGTACTAAATTTAGTACCATTTAGTACTTTTCGTACCCATAAGTACGAATTTTCAAAACTACCTCAATTCTACACCCCACCAGTAATCTCAATTCCAAATTTCGAGATTCCAACTATATCCGTTCACCCAAATCCCCATTGTCCCAAATTTAGTACCATTTAGTACTTTTCATTCACATAAGTAAGAATTTCCAAAACTTCCCCAGTCCTACACTCCAACAGTAATATCAATTCCAAATTTCAGGAATCCAGCTCTATCCGTTCACTCAAATCCAAATTGTACTAAATTTAGTACCAATTATTACTTTTCGTACACTCAAGTTTCCAAAAACCCTTTGGTGCATCTTTCTTACTCTTCATCAGTGATCCTCAGTCCAAATTTGAGGAATCAAGCCCTATCCGTTCACCCAAATCGAAACTGTACCAAATTTAGTGCTATTTAGTATTTTCGTACCCTATGTACGAATTTCCAAAACTTCCACAATATTAAACTCCACCAGTAATCTCAGTTCCAAATTTAGAGATTCCAGCGCTATCCGTTCACCCAAATCCCCATTATACAAAATTTAGTTCCATTTAGTACTTTCCGTACACATAAGTACTAATTTCCAAAACCACCTTCATATCTCAATCCTAGACTTCAACAGTAATATTAATTCCAAATTTCAGGTTTCCAGCTCTATCCGTTCATTCAAATCCAAATTGTACTAAATTTAGCACCATTTAGTACTTTTCGTACCCATAAGTACGAATTTTCAAAACTACCCTCAATCCTACACCCCACCAGTAATCTCAATTCCAAATTTCGAGATTCCAGCTATTATCCGTTCACCCAAATCCCCATTGTATCAAATTTAGTACCATTTAGTACTTTTCATACACATAAGTACGAATTTCCAAAAGTTCTTCAATCCTACACCCCAACAGTAATCTCAATTCCAAATATCAGGATTCCAGCTCTATCCGTTCACCCAAATCCCTATTGTACCAAATTTAGTACTATTTAGTACTTTTCGTACACATAAGCACGAATTTCCAAAACTACCCTCATATCTCAATCCTACACTACAACAGTAACCTTAATTCCAAATTTCAGGTTTCCAGCTCTTTACGTTCACCCAAATCTAAATTGTACTAAATTTAGTACTTTTCGTACACATGATTGGTAATTTTCCAAACCATTTCCTTTTAGAAGCACCACTTCCCAACCTTGATTTCCATACCAAATTCCTATATTCCTATATTCCTGGGGCCTATTATTGATTTCATTAATTATTTAGCGATTTCATCAAATTACAGATTTTGAAATTGAAAATTGAATAGTTATGACTGTACATCTCCATATACGATAAAATTCTTAATTGCAAATAAATCGTGGTAATATGCACAATTCTATTGCACTTTCATTGATTTGCAAACATTTAGTTATTACCAAAAAGTCAGGTCCATACAGTTTTTAGTTGTTGTTATTTCTGGCCGATTTCTGAATTTATTCCCCTAATGTTGTCTTCAACAGCAACTCATTTGTTCATTTGCGTAATTGATGTTTATACACCATTATCACCAACTGCGACATCTGTTGCAATGGAAGATAACAAATGTCTTGTCTTTCTATTATTTAATTTGAAATTATGTGTGATCTCTTACGATATCAAGAAGTTATGGCATTGTTAATTTTACACATGTCTTGCAGAGGGCCAACTAAGTGAATAAGTACGTAATAGTAATGAAAAATAAGGATTTTTGTTGTTGTTATTTTTTGTGGTTCCAGGACGAATTTTCTAAAACCCGGCCTTATCTCGCACATTTGCATCAACAGTGAGCCACTGGTAAAATTTCAAGCTCCTAAGCTTTAGCCGTTTTGGCTGAGCGTTGATGATGAGTCAGTCAGTCAGTCAGTCAATCACTTATCACCAAGCTCATTTATATATATAGATTATTCCCCTATTTATATAAAAACTAGCAAAATGCCCGCTACTTCGTATGCGGAAAGGATATAAAAAAACAAATAAACAATATATAATATGGAAATGACAAACACTGAAAATTTGGTCGCACTAATACCAATTTTAATCAATATTTATTTTTACCTTAGTACTGTACGTACCCCTTAAGTTCGATTTTCAAAAAGATCAGCCGTATCTCACCCTTACACATTAACAGCGAGATCAACGTTGCACACCAATACACACCCTAACTCCAAAAAATAAAAATTCCAGCACTGTCCCTACACCCAAAAACAAATTGAGTACCATTAAGTAATTTTCGTATACTTATGGAACGTATTTCGACGACATATCTCAGCCATACACGGACATTAATACAAATTAATTACAGTAAATTCCATAATAATTACAGTAATTCCAAATCTCAAGATTCCAGCTGTATCCGTTCGTCCAATTCCAAATTGTACCAAACTTAGTATCAAGTCGAACTCTTCGTACCCATAAGTAAGATTTTCCAAAACTACCTCAATCCTTCACTTTAGTAGCAATCTTACTTCCAAATTTCAGGATTCAAACTCTATCCGTTAAACCAAATTAAAATTGTACTAAATTTAGAACAATTTAGAATTTTCGTACCAATTTTCAAAACTTCCTGAACGCAACAGGGCTACAATAATCATACTTTCAAATTGCAGGATTCCACCGCTATCCGTTCACCTATATACAAATTGTACTAAATTTAGTACCATTTAGTGCTTTTCGTAACCATAAGTTTGCTTTTTCAAAACAACCTGAATCCTACTCTTCGACTGTAATCGTAATTCCAAATTTCAGGATTCCAGCTCTATTAATTCACCCGAATCCAAATTGTATCAAATTTAGTACCATTTCTTTCCCAATCAAAAATTTCAGGATTCCAGCTCTACACGTTCACCCAAATCCACATTGTACCATATTTAGTACCATTTAGTACTTCTCGTACCCATACGTACGACTTTTCAAAATTTCCTCAATACTACACTCGTACAGTAATCTTAATTCCCAATTCCAACACTATCCGTTTACTAAAATTCAAATTGTACCAAATTTAGTGCTTTCTGTACCCATAAGTACGAATTTCCAAAACTACCTCAATTCTACTGTCCGGCAGTAATCTTAGTTCCAAATTTCAGAATTCCAGCTTTATCCGTTCATCCAAATCCAAATTGTACCAAATTTAGTACCATTTAGTACGTTTCGTACCCAAAGGTACGAATTTCTAAAACTATAATCAATCCTACACCCCTACAGTAATCTTAATTCAAAACTTTAGGATTCCAGCTCTATCCGTTCACCCAAATCCAAATTTAGTACTGCTCGTAATCATAAATACGAACTTCCAAAACCATTTCCTTATTTCAACGCCATTTCCCAATCTTGATTCCCATACCAAATTTGAAGATTCTAGCTTTATCCTTTAAAAATATGCAATTGGTACCAAATTTAGAAAATTTTAGTACTTTTCGTACACTTATAGGTCGAGTTTCTAAATACCCTTTGGTACATCTTCCTAACTCTCCATCAATGACCACTCGTTCAAAATTTCAGATTTCTAGCTCTTCGCGTTTGCCTAATACAATGGATTCCATATTTAGTACACTTTAGCACTTTTCGTACCTTTCTACGACGAATTTCCAAAGACCCCTTTACACAAAAACAAATTGTACCAAATTCTGTACAATTCGATTTTCCAAAACAACCTTAAACCTTCACTTCAACAGTAACCATAATTCCAAATAACAGGATTCCAGCGCTATCCGTGCACTCAAATCCAAGTTGTACCATTTGGTACATTTCGTACCCATAAGTACGAATTTCAAAACTACTTCCATCTCAATCCTATACTCCAACAGCAGTCTGACCAAATTCCAGGATTCCAGCTCTATCCGTTCCCCCAAATCCAAATTGTACCACAGGTAGTACCACTTAGTACTTTTCGTACCCTTACTACCTCAGTCCAACACTCCAATAGTAATCCTAATTTCAAATTTCAGGACTCAAACACTATCCGTCACCCAAATCCAAATTCTACCTCTATAGCCTACCGCGAACGGGTTGCAAATTCTAACTCTTTCCGTTTACAAAAATTCATACTTTAAATTAAAATAAATAAAATTAAAATACTTAAAATTCAGGATTCCAGTTCTATCCGTTCACCCAAATCCAAATTGTAATAAATTTAGTACCATTTAGTACTTTTCGTACACATAAATACGAATTTCCAAAATTTCCCCAATCCTATGATCCAACAGTAATCTCAATTTCAAATTTCAGGATTCCAGCTCTGTCCGTTCACTCGAATCCCTATTGTACTAAATTTAGTACCAATTATTACTTTTCGTACACTCAAGTTTCCAAAAACCCTTTGGTGCATCTTTCTTACTCTTCATCAGTGATCCTCAGTCCAAATTTGAGGAATCAAGCCCTATCCGTTCACCCAAATCGAAACTGTACCAAATTTAGTGCTATTTAGTATTTTTCGTACCCTATGTACGAATTTCCAAAACTTCCACAATATTAAACTCCACCAGTAATCTCAGTTCCAAATTTAGAGATTCCAGCGCTATCCGTTCACCCAAATCCCCATTATACAAAATTTAGTTCCACTTAGTACTTTCCGTACACATAAGTACTAATTTCCAAAACCACCCTCATATCTCAATCCTACACTTCAACAGTAATATTAATTCCAAATTTCGGGTTTCCAGCTCTATCCGTTCATTCAAATCCAAATTGTACTAAATTTAGTACCATTTAGTACTTTTCGTACCCATAAGTACGAATTTTCAAAACTACCTCAATCCTACACCCCACCAGTAATCTCAATTCCAAATTTCGAGATTCCAGCTATTATCCGTTCACCCAAATCCCCATTGTATCAAATTTAGTACCATTTAGTACTTTTCATACACATAAGTACGAATTTCCAAAAGTTCTTCAATCCTACACTCCAACAGTAATCTCAATTCCAAATATCAGGATTCCAGCTCTATCCGTTCACCCAAATCCCTATTGTACCAAATTTAGTACTTTTCGTACACATAAGCACGAATTTCCAAAACTACCCTCATATCTCAATCCTACACTACAACAGTAACCTTAATTCCAAAATTCAGGTTTCCAGCTCTTTACGTTCACCCAAATCTAAATTGTACTAAATTTAGTACCATTTAGTACTTTTCGTACACATGATTGGTAATTTTCCAAACCATTTCCTTTTAGAAGCACCACTTCCCAACATTGATTTCCATACCAAATTCCTATATTCCTATATTCCTGGGGCCTATTATTGATTTCATTAATTATTTAGCGATTTCTTCAAATTACAGATTTTGAAATTGAAAATTGAATAGTTATGACTGTACATCTCCATATACGATAAAATTCTTAATTGCAAATAAATCGTGGTAATATGCACAATTTTACTGCACTTTCATTGATTTGCAAACATTTAGTTATTACCAAAAAGTCAGGTCCATACAGTTTTTAGTTGTTGTTATTTCTGGCCGATTTCTGAATTCATTCCCCTAATGTTGTCTTCAACAGCAACTCATTTGCGTAATTGATGTTTATACACCATTATCACCAACTGCGACATCTGTTGCAATGGAAGATAACAAATGTCTTGTCTTTCTATTATTTAGTGGTTTACGATAAAATAAGTGCGCCTAGAAGTAAACTACAAAATTTGAAATTATATGTGATCTCTTACGATATCAAGAAGTTATAGCATTGTTAATTTGACACATGTCTTGCAGAGGGCCAACTAAGTGAATAAGTACGTAATAATAATGAAAAATAAGGATTTTTGTTGTTGTTATTTTTTGTGGTTCCAGGACGAATTTTCTAAAACCCGGCCTTATCTCGCACATTTGCATCAACAGTGACCCACTGGTAAAATTTCAAGGTCCTAGCTTTAGCCGTTTTGGCTGGGCGTTGATGATGAGTCAGTCAGTCAGTCAGTCAGTCAATCACTTATCACCAAGCTCATTTATATATATAGATGAGTCATGATTATATTTTTTCTCGTTTTTCACCTTTCTCTCCTAATCACTCCTCCCCTCTTTAGCATCACATGAATAAAAGAAAAATGTTTTAATTTTATTCTTTGGTTTTTATTTGTTGAAGTTACATATACAATTTGTAGTAGGAAAGATACCACTCCCTAATTTCATACCCATCAATCGCTTACGAACTCCCCCAAAATAAAAGAAAAAGTTTTTTGTTTTTTGTTCTTTATTTATTGAATTTATTTTAAATATGTTTGAATATTGATGTTTCTCCAACCACCCCTCCCTTCTTCCCTCAGTAATACTCAATAAATAAAAAACTTTTTATTTTTAATTTTTGTTTTTATTTAAAAGATTTAAAAATTCTCTTTAAAGTACTCTTAAATTTATATTTTCTATTGTATTTTCCGAGTTATCAAGTATTCTAATTAATTCTAATATATTACTACTTATAATATACCCCATTTCGTACAGAGTATCTTCTGTTATTATTATAACATCCTCAACGGATATTATTTCAGCACGCTCTGGTACACTCCGCCTTATGGCATCAATGTCATATTCTTCCTCGTCCAACGTTGTTGACTCAGTCTCCACATTTTCGTCCGAGTAATTTCCCATGTCATCCATATCAATATCCTCCACGTCTTGACCCAGTTCTTCTATGGTATAGTTAGCTGCCCTCTCGAACTCTAAATCGGCCTCAAAGTTATTCACTGATTCAACACATACTGCTTCCTCCTCCAGCTCCAATTCTACTTCCTCAGCAGCTTTTACACACTCCATTTCAAAATCGGCGTCCATATCAAAATCATTATTTTTTGAATGCATTATATCGTTTTTATTTTTTTTTTTATTTTTTTTTAAATTAAAGATTAATTTCACTTTTAATCCTTTGATGGATTTTTTGAAACTGAATATAGTTTTCAAGCCAATTTCATCTTTTATATAATTATCCTTTTAAAAAAATTCTAAGATATTCTACCCAACTAATGCAGGTCAAAACCAAAATATCAGGAATAACATGTATAACGGTGAATCAATACATATATAATATATTTTTGTAAAAATTAAAGATAAGACATATTTAGATAACCAACATACATAAAGCGGCTATGAATCAAAATATGATCACAGCACAACTTCAAAGTAAATGGGTTAACCAAACACAATCGCAAATTTCCGAAATTCTCCTACGGCTAGGGATCAAAGGAAACATCTAGCCCAATTTATAAACGCTACCGCAAGTAATCATGATAAAAAGGTCAATTACATTTCGACTGACCACCGACACGAGATTCAAGTGTCCATGTATTTCACAACGTTAGGAAATTATATTGACTAGTGAAAAGGGCAAGTGTTAAAATATTTGTTCGCATTAGTTACAATACAAAAAATCAAAGAAAAGGTAGGTTGCACAGCATGACACTAGGAAGTAAAACATAATAAACATACAAAAAAGGGTACACATCTAAAAAACTATAACAACACCATACACGAAAGGACAAACAGTGAGATATATTAAACACACACAACAACAACAATACACAAGGACGGTCCCACAAGCGCAACGCAACAACAAAACATACAAGAAAGGACACACTGCATGACACGGTCATAAAAAAAGGTAAAAAAAAATCACTTTTCAATCTTCAACAACATTACGATGGATAAGGCGAACAAGTACCAATTACAAGGGACAAAGATTTGTCCTGATAACAAAGAAACCCCCGACGACCAAACAAAAAGATCCTTCTACAAATTTTCCCCTTGGAAAATGCAAACAAGTGTCATTTACAAGGGATAAAGAAAAGGGACACAAAAAACATTCACATTGACGATCACACAAAAAGACTCAAGATCATTTATTCGCGCTATTATAACGATATGCAAACAAGTGGATGGGGAAACAATAAATAAGCCACTACCCATATTCAATACCAATGAAAACCTGCATTCCCCCACCCCCCTTCATTTTTTGAACACCTGCATAACATTAACACATAATTTACGACTTCAACCTTATTAAGGTTAAAACATGTCAACGGCTATTGACAGTTTGACAAGCTTTAGCCTCCTTGAAGCTAAAGATCATAAATCGCAAGCTTAATTGTAGCCCCAGTCAGTCCCTACTTACAAATGTATCAGGAGTGTGCTCTTCGAGATTGAAAGTCGCTCATAGAGCACAAACCACAATACGATCCCGTTTGAATAACTTCGACCTGTCTTTGGAATTTCTCGTCTCTCCCAACATCACGGGCTATCACCCAGATGAGAACATATCAATTGATGCTTTTAATTTGCCCTCTAACATAGAGCTAGCAGATCCAGAGTTCCATCAAAGACGAGGAATTGATATGTTACTCGGTGCAGAGTCATTCTTCTCACTTCTATCAGGTGGTAAAATTTGGCTTGGTGATAACTTGCCAACCTTGCAGAGAACTTACTTGGGTTGGATTGTCTCGGGGAAGTATTCCAATAATATCACATCATCACCATGTAAGATATCCCGCACCGCGGTAAAAACTTATCACACACACTTCCATTGAACAAAGGGAATGCGAAGAACGTTCTTCAAACCCATTATTACCTCATCCCGATCTGCGAATTATAAATACTTCAACCGTGGAAGATTCTATGAATACTATTGAATATTCCAAAAATGTATTTCAACTTCAAACAATCTCTGGAAAAACGATATTGAATAAAACATCCTTACTTAAAGGATTCCCCACAATGTCTCAATGAAGATAAGGAAATGGGCGAAATGTCTCAATGTATGCTTGCACACATAGTGTCTCCTTATTGCAACATGCCATAATTCAACGGTATTCGGCCCAATTTCGTCTCAATAAACTCTCGTAAAAATTTTCGATCGTCATGGCACACGCCATTAAAATTGTCGCTGAAAGAAATTACGATGGTGGGTATATTAACTAAAGGTGTACTAATTACCTTACCTCATTTCAGATGTCATAGCTATGGTACAATAATAGCTTATACAGCTAAGAAGTATCGGCTGATGACGGTCCACCCTCATCTCAACATTGCTTTGAGTGATTTTAAACAGCTTGTTGAAGCCACTTCAACAACATAGCATAAGATAATATGAAATGAAATTTATAGTACTGAATTAATGAATTTAAACACAACTGAATTTAAGCGTAAAAGTTGACCCCAAAAATATGGCAACCCTTATCCACTAGAACCAAAAGCTTTTACTCAGTGGATAAGGAGTTTTTTTTTCTATTTTTTGTTTTTCGTTGTTTGCCCTAAAATAATAAAAGTTGAGAACTTATTTGGAAAATAGCATCTCAACGGTAAGCAGCTCTTTAAATAAACCGGCCATTGCAGAAATCTACGCAAAACGTCTTTTTTTTGTTTCTTTTATTTTATGTATTGATATTGGGAAGTTTTCCACACTTTCAATTGGAACTAATACAACCGCTAACTACAGTCCACTCTTCTATCCGCAGACGCATTAGCCCAATTGTACATATATATCGATCCGTTTGGAAAGGAATCAAATTCGCTTGGAAACCTTCCGCCGCTAATTGAAACAAAAAAACCGCTTTAAACCGCTTGACATTCACACTTACTGCAATGGAGAAAAGGTATGTAGGACTTTATAAAATTTGTGAGCGGTTAGAAATTCAAAAAAAAAAAAAAAAACAGTACGCAAAGCTCAGAGCGCTTTGGAAACTATCCTAAAAAAAAAAAAAAAAAAAACTACATATCGTACCTATGCATTTTGCTTTGTTCCATTCTGCGTTACATCATACTTTACAAACTTTATAAAACAAAGAAGCCAACAAAATTTTAGCTTTGGTTGTTGGTAGTACAATGAAGGAAAAAACTCTTCATTTACAAGTTTCATGATCATTCTGTCCCTGTTGCTATCGGTACATAATTGCCCATATGCACCACCATAGCAAAAAACCGCATTCTCTTTACCTAACAATCAAACAAACAAAAAACCATCATCAACTCTTAAAAAGAGTGGGGAAAAACCAACACTAAACACTCTTACTGAAAAAAAAATCAAAATAACCAGCCATCCACACTCGTCTGCATAAATATTCCGAACAGTCTTTTGTTTATCAAGTGTGTGCCACTGATAAACAAAATAATTAACACATATCGATCGCCCTTATAAGGGAAACCATATTTCTCTTCCTTTAACAGCAAATAAGAGTCACATAACAAACAGCAGCAAATATCTAACAGGGTTAGATATGCATTGTTATTTTTATTAAAAACTAACAGACGTCATCGCAGTCGCTGTTAAAAGAGATCACATAAACTTTCTCTTTGCATATCAGCCTCAGCCATCACCGCTGTTAACTAATATTAAAAATTAACAGTCAGCGACGCGGTCGCTACTAAAAGAGCCCACGTGCATTTTCTCTTTGCGTTTCATCTACAGCCATCAACGCTGTTTGCTACACCACACTCACTGCGAGTATTAAAAATTAGCAGTCAGCGACGCGGTCGCTACTAAAAGAGCCCACGTGCATTTTCTCTTTGCGTTTTGTCCACAGCCATCAGCGCTGTTAACAGCAGCGTTCATTAATTTCAAACATTCGCTTACATACGTACAGCAACACAGTCAATGTCGTACGTGTTGAATGCACATTATAACAGCGAAAGAGGACGAGCAAAAAATCATTTGATTCTTTGACATGTGTCAGTCGGTTGATGCCGACAGCCAAAGAAAACTATATTAAATAAATAATAAATAAATAAATGCTCGTATGTTGTGCAAAATCTTTAAAAGTAAATGAAGCTGTGAAAAGAAAAAAAAACCGTGGTGAAAAAAGGAAAAAAAATCAATACTACAATGATGGAATAAGGAATTTGCTCAAAGTATTGGAAGGTGAAAATTAAACAAGAAGTACATAAAACAAATAGCCAAGGGAAAAGAAGAAGAAATGTTCCAAAGGGAGAATCAAACAACGCAGTAACGAAAAAAAGTAAGTCTATTTTCGTTAACAAATAGAATAAAAACGCAATAAAACAAAGAGAAAAATAGCACCAGTGAGTTCATCAACAAAAAGAACGGCAAACATAAAATCTGGGGAAAAAGATCATAACAAACCAAAAAAAAAAAAAAAAGTCAATCGCATTAGTTTGTCTTCCTCATGATATTGTTGTCTTCGTAGGGGGATATATGTTGTCTTCACAAAGGGAGTTAAATCTCGATTAATACGTTAAGTGTTTACACCAAACCTCAATTATAACTTACGACGGTTTCGAAGAAGTTATTTAATTGAGACTTGGTGGAGGAAGTCAGTAAGATTTAGTAAAACCCCTGTTTCATATCTTCCTAAACACAAAACCCACTGGTGGCCTTCTGTGTGTGGTTCATTAGAAAATCTTATCACAAAACACGAACAATGAATGAAGTGTCTAGACTTTCCGACAAAACCAATTTATGTATGTGACTAAGCGTTTGAGTTAAGAACTTCCATTATAACAATGTTCTAAAACCGATCCTATAGTACGTCTCCATACAACTTAAAATCCACTGGGGTTCACATACCAATTTCATTACATACACCTAAAAATCCCGATAAATAAAGTTATACCCCGTTTATATATAACCGGATTTAACAAACCGACTGGGTTTTAAATGTCAATTCCATTGCTTATATTTCAAACAAATCCTCATAAAGAAGGTTAACCCTGCAAAAAGCTCTAATATAAACAGCATATTAGCCTTACAGGAAAACTGATATAAACAGGCTATTACACATCCTCGAATTCAATTGCTTTCAAAATTGATTGAAATATCTTTAAATAGTACCCAAATTACTGGAATAGATTTGATGGTATCGGGTTACCGGGAAAGAAGGATTGCAAAAATTAACTAACCCTTCTAATTCAACCGTGGTAGGTTGTTGACATCAGAGTTGAAAAATAAATTTCATGAAAAAGATTGCAAACGTTTCGTATTTCCATAGACATAAACCTAAACAAAACGTTATACAAGTTGACCGAACTCGCTGTACAACACAACAACTCATAGAAAACTAAATAGCACAATACACTTAGTAAACGTTTGGAAACATTGAATGTTGATTGTACTCCCCACGTTTGCTTCTTGATGGTGCTTTGTGTGGTGATGCGTAAGTGTGTCTGAATGTGTCATTGTACATTTCGCACTACAAACTTTTTTAAACGCTTCATTTTCGTTTCGTTTATAAACATATAAACTCGGCAAAGAATAGAAGAAGTACATTTCAGCAGTTGTACAGTTTCGTTCTTCTCACATTGAAAAGTTTGTGACTTTGTGTGATTGGTACGTTAATTGTTTGTCTGTTTACCTCCACTGGTTAAGAATACAATTTCTTGTACGCTGCTATTGGCACTAAATGTTGTTCAGATAACGACAGTGTGCTCCACAACAATTAAGCTTTCATATTGTCGTTGCTTATTTGCAAACGTATCCACCAGTTTTATATACCAGTGCTAGTCAACAAAAAGCTCAATACACACGTTTGAATAACCGTTTTTACAATTCATGGTGCCAGTGTACTTGATCATTGTAGTGATAATTACAAAAAGTTACTGAATACTACTTTTTTTAGCTCAAACATTTTTGATAATTTATAAGTGGTGACTTGCTAAATATTGCTGAGGAAATTTGTTCAGCAATATTTAGTAAATGTAAAGACAAACCTACCGTTTGTGTTTTCAACTCCAAATTTTCTTGTTTCTTTGTAAATACAAAGAGTTTATTCATTTTTTTGTTTTTTGCAAAAGACTCTGATTTGAAAACAATACATCTCGATAGCGGTCATATATTAGTGGAATACAGTTTCTCTCTGAGATTGAACTACACTGACAATACTCGATTCGTGGTGTTTGTATCTGCAAGTCGTACAGGAAATTTTTAGTCAAATGCTCGCAAATTTTGATGTTACTCACGGAAAATTGTATTCATCAAGTGTTTGAAACAATTTCGAAAGTGATCTCATTTTCTTGAAGGCTTGTTTAATCGAAGGGTAGATTAGACACAGCTAAACTCTCTCATATTCACAAATTTTCTAGCAGTACAATTATTTGAATAAATAATTATACTAATAAGAAAATTTACTGAGTTTTTTTACTGAAATTTTCATTAATCGATAATATTTGTAAAAGAATTTTCATATTCTTATATTCGTTAGAGAATATTTGGTTTACTGCTTAATTCTTTGCTGGGTCAATTGGAAATTTTAGAGAGGTTTTTGTAAATTGAGTACACACAAAATGAGTTCTCAAAAGTTTATATTCTTTTCGGACCAGGTAGTCACATTTTGCGCTACGTTCGAAGGTATACCAGTAGAAGATCCTACTCTATCCAGTCTACAAGTCGAACTTGACGATTTGGAACGACGTTGGCGACAATTGGTCCATATATATGAAACTGGGATGACTTCCGATGATCCACAAATAACAGAATCGGTTAGAGAATCTATTTTTTCAAAATTTACAGAGTCTTGCAAATCCTACAAGGGTTGCAAAGCATCTATTTTAGATTTAATCTCGATTGAAAAACAAAAGCTTGAAAAGTCGCAGTCAACTACTAAATAGGAAGGCAATGGTACCGAAGAGAGTGGTTTTTCCTTAAAACTACCTCCATGTGACACAGAACTTTTCAATGGAGGTTATGATAAATGGCCAAGTTTTCGCGACATGTTTACAGCCATTTACATAGAACATAAAAAGTTGTCGCCCGCACAAAAGCTTTTCCACCTCAGGTCTAAAACAAGAGGGGAAGCAAATCAAATAGTGAAGAGATTTCCTTTAACAGACGACAATTTTGCCCTTGCTTGGGAAGCATTGCGGCAACGATATGAAAATAAACGAATTCTCATAAACCACCAATTAAGGAAGATGTTTGAAATAGATAGTGTGCCAACTGAAAAAGGGAAAGCGTTAAGGAATCTTCAGTACACAATAAATAATTGCTTATCTATTTTGCGTACATATAACATCTCTGTGATTTACTGGGATCCAATTCTTGTATACTGGATTTCTTCTAAAATGCCAGAAGAAACTTTAACCGCATGGGAAAATTCATTAACTGATCATAAAGAGATGCCATCTTGGGCTAAGTTAGATGAATTTATTACCAAAAGACTTGACATGTTGGAATCCATTTCTGACATGAGAAAACCATCCAATCATCATTCTACAACATCCGCAAAGTCAAATTCGTTCAATACCACTACTGATACCAGTCATAAGCTGTGTATGGTTTGTAAACAAAATCATCCGCTCCGATTCTGTGCGAAGTTCAAATCATGGTCTCTCTCTGAAAAGAGAAAATACATAGCCACAAATAAAATTTGCGAAAATTGTCTTTCATATGGACATGTTGTTCAAAAATGCAGAAGTGAAAATGTTTGCCAAAAGTGTCAAAGCCCACATCATACTTCCTTGCATCCTGACTCTCAGTCAAAAACCGCATCATTTCATTTAGAAACCCAATATGATGAACAGCCGACTACGTCAGCTACCGCATATCCGAACAATGTTCAACCCGCATATCATATTGAGTTTCAACATAATAACCCTGCTGCAACGTCGGCTTCTACTCACGTGGACACGTCGTACATTATATCAAACTACACTGAGTCAAGAGAAAGAACTATTCTACCCACTGCTTTAATCAACATCGACCATCAAGGAATTACATTCACACTTCGAGCTTTCATTGACCAAGGGTCACAGGAATCATTCGTTTCTAACCGCATCATTCAACGTTTTTCAATTCCTACTAGGAAATCGTTTACGACGATTTCTGGTCTTGGTGGAAAAGTTCTTGAGAATTCTACAAAATCATGTAGCCTGACTCTAAAGTCAAGAAAATCAAATTTCAAAATCGATTCCTCGGTCATAGTAGTCTCAAATTTGAACCATTTCATGCCTTCGGCTCCTGTTGTTATCTCTGATTGGACCGAGTTGAACGATTTGGACCTAGCTGATCCAGAATACTTCAAACCAGCTCCCATTGACATGTTATTGGGAAGTGATATTCTTCCATTTATTATAAAATCTGGTATACAAAAGAATGTACATGAAAATCTCCTCGCTCAAGAGACTGAGTTTGGGTGGATTGTCAGTGGCAATCCTACTGTAAGGTCGGTTACTACTTTCGCTTCCTGGACAGCAACATCAGATCCTATTAGCGATCAGCTTCGACGATTTTGGGAATTAGAAAATATTCCCGATGAAAAACCTCGGACCGAATCTGATATTTGGTGTGAAAAGTTCTATGAAGACACTGTTGAACGAAGATCTGATGGCAAGTACATTGTCAGATTGCCCTTCCAACAAACCTTACCGCCTGAAGTTTTCTTAGGAGCTTCAAGGCGCACTGCCATGGGACAATTTATTCGAATGGAAAAGACGCTTAGTAAATCTCCAGAGTTAGCATTAGAATACAACAATGTCCTGTCAGAATATATTACACTTGATCACATGGAGCAAACTACAAGTAATGAAATATCAGAAAACGGACATTACACTTCCTTTTACCTACCGCATCATGCGGTAATCAAACCAGAGCGAACAACTACCAAAGTACGGGTAGTTTTCAATGCATCAAAGAAAACCGAAAGCGGATATTCTTTGAACGATATTTTACACACTGGCCCAACGCTTCAAAATGAATTAATGAACGTTATATTACGATGGCGATTCTTTAAGTATGTGTTCAATGGAGACATACAAAAGATGTACCGACAGATCTTTGTTCACGAAGATGATCAAAAATTTCAAAGAATACTATTTCGAACAAATTCTCACACAAATATTCAAGACTTTTGCTTAAAAACAGTCACCTTTGGTGTAAATTGTGCTCCGTATTTAGCGATTCGCACATTAATACAATTGAGCAAAGATGGGAAAGAATCTCATCCAACCGCATCTTCTATTTTACAAAACCAAATTTATGTGGATGATATTCTTTCAGGAGCTCATACGTTATCGGAAGCCAAATCAAATGTCCTAGAACTAATTGATCTTCTAAACACCGCTGGGTTCCCTTTAAAAAAGTTGACCGCAAACCATTCTCATATACTTCAACTTTTGCCGCGGGAAGATCTTCTTGACGAAGATTTTCTCAAATTGGAGGATGTTAGTGAAACAAAAATGCTTGGTATTCGATGGAATGCTATGGCAGATCAATTCTTGTATAAGGTGGAAAAAATTTCTATACCCGATTCTCCTTTAACTAAAAGAAAAATTTTGTCAGTAGTGGCAAAATTGTTCGATCCTGCTGGTTGGATATCACCCATTATTGTAGTAGCAAAAGTCTTGATGCAACAATTGTGGATAGAAGGTACAAACTGGGATGAGGAGATAAGATCAAATTCTTTGGAACAATGGAATGCTTTTATTTCGAACTTTCACGACATTGAAAACATAAGAATTCCTCGATGGATTAGATATTCACCAGAATGTGATATACAAATACATGGCTTCTGTGACGCCTCGGAAAATGGCTTATTGCGCATGTATATATATTCGTTCATCATCAAAAAATATAATGGACTCTAATTTACTGGTATCAAAATGTAAAGTTGCGCCGTTAAAAACTGTCAGTTTACCTAGACTCGAGTTATGTGGAGCAGCACTTTTGGCAAAACTTCTGAAATCGGTTTGCATGAACCTACAAGTCCCCACACAGGAAATATACTTATGGAGTGATTCCACCATTACTTTAGCCTGGCTTAGAAAACCACCATTTCATTGGAAGACATTTGTTGCAAACAAGGTTTCTGAAGTTATGGATAACGCGGGCAACGCAAATTGGAGGCATGTTTCGTCTGGAGAAAACCCTGCTGATATGGGAAGCAGAGGTTGCACAGCTTTGGAATTACAAGAAAGCAAACTTTGGTGGCATGGTCCAAATTGGTTACAGAAATCTCAAGAACATTGGCCAAACCAATCAGACCTTAAAGAGCCAAATATTGAGGTAAAGGTCGCAACATTGGAAACAGAACTTTCAATTGAAAATTTTCTTGAGAAGTATTCTAAGTTTACTAAAGCCGTTCGTGTTTATAGTTATGTGTTACGCTTTATTTACAAAACTCGAAAACTTCCAGGCCATACAGTACAAATAGAATCGTTAACGGCTGAAGAACTGTTAATTGGAAAATATGGACTTTTCAGATATGCTCAAATGTCCCATTTTCCGTCGGAATATGAAGCTTTAGCCACAAATCAACAGATTCATTCCAAAAGCAAACTGATAACATTGAATCCATTTCTTGACGAGAATCGACTAATGCGCTTAAATGGACGTTTAGCAAATTCCGATATGATATTCAAAGAAAGACATCCCATAATCCTTCCCGAGAACTCTCGCCTGTGTAAACTTCTGGTAGAACATACTCATAAAGAGCTCCTACATGCAGAACATCAGAGCATGTTGCACGCCATTCGACAAGAGTATTACGTCATTCGTCTTAAGAGCAAAATACGTCAATGTATCCGCAGCTGCCGAACATGTACAATCTTCAAACACCGAGTTCAAACCCAAATTATGGCGGCATTACCGCCTGAACGCTGTACATTCTCTCTTCCCTTCACCAATACGGGCATAGACTTTGCGGGACCCTTCGATCTGAAAACGTCACGACTTCGAAATGCAAAACTACAAAAGGGATACTCAGCAGTTTTCGTTTGTTTATCGACTCGAGCAATTCATCTAGAAGTTTGTTCCGAACTCTCTTCAGAGGCATTCCTAGCAACGTTTTCAAGGTTCGTTGGTCGTAGAGGTTTTCCTAACAAAATCTTTTCCGACAACGGAACAAACTTCGTGGGTGCAAATCGAACTCTCACCATGGAGTACAAGAAATTCTTAAAATCCGCTGAAAAATCTGTCATTGACAAATACAGTCTGCACGGGGTTTCTTGGCAATTCATTCCTCCGCATGCGCCTCACATGGGTGGTTTATGGGAAGCAGCTGTAAAAAGCATGAAAACTCACTTAAGGAAAGTCGCAGGCAATTCTAAATTCACATACGAAGAGTTTTCAACATTACTAATACGAATCGAAAGTGTCTTAAATTCACGACCATTGTCGCCCATTACCGAAGATCCATCAGAATTAGTTCCACTCACTCCAGGTCATCTTTTAAGGGGTGCCGCTCTTATCGCCACTCCCGAAGAGTTTTCTGACAATTTGTCTCTAATCAACAGATGGCAACGTCTCAAAACTATTCAACTTCATTTTGCCAAACGCTGGAAAAATGAATATATTTCCGAACTGCAAAGAAGGTATAAATGGAAATCGGCTCAACAAAATCTAAAAAAGGACGACTTTGTTGTTGTCCAAGATGATCATTTGCCGCCAACTGAATGGCGTCTCGGTAGGGTAATCACCGTCTATACGGGAAAAGACTCCAAAGTCCGTGTTGCGGAATTACGTACTCACAATGGGAACATAATTCGCCCACTAGTTAAATTATGCATACTTCCAAATTGTTAGCAACTTTCTACCGCTCACAAACTTAATAAACTCTTACATTTTTAGCAATTCCTCTAGTACTCCAAAATGTCGGATCTGCAACGAACGACACTTCCTTAAATATTGCCCGAAATTTCAAACCATGCCTGCAACCAAGAGGAAAATAGAGGCCCAACAAAAAGGGTTTTGTTTTAATTGCCTATGCACCTCCCACAAACGCGAGTGGTGCCCAAGCAGGAATACGTGCATGGTTTGCAATAAGAACCACCACACAATGCTCCATGTGGACGAGGACGGAAAACGTTCAACGAAATCTTCCAGACCATCAAAACGCCGAGTATCCACATCACCAAAACAACATCAGAGGACTACCAAACGCTCCCCAAACCGAGAAACCATCACACGTCCGCGTTCATCAACATCCACAACAAGTCAGAGCTCAGCTAAACGCCCACGCACCAGTGTCAGCGATAGACTTAGTGTCCGCTCAAAAACATATATTTTTCTGCCCACTGTACTCGCTAGGGTTCTGACTCCCGATGGTCGTGACAAGGCGAGACTAATAATAAACACTGGTGCAGCACAGACAGTTATCCTGGCCTCTTTGGTGGAGCGTCTAAAGCTGAAGACAACTCGAAGAGGCAGCAAATATTACTTTACCTTGAACCTGCAGTCGTTCCATGACCAATCAGCCAAGGTTCAAATCAGCGGGGAAGTAAGAAGCCAACTGAACACAACATTTCCCGAATCTACCGATGTGAAAAAACTTCAAGCAACATACGACCACTTGAATGACTTGGCTGATCCGCATTTCTTCAACCCCATCAACATAGAGGTCATGCTTGCAAACGATCAAATCCCGAGAATTCTACGAGCTGGCCTCATCCAAACATCTTCCCGCATGCCTATCGCACAGAGCTCCATATTCGGGTGGATTATTTCCGGAGGTTACACATATTGAGTTGCAGCAAAGCAAAGGGGCCGGCATGTTGAAGCCACTTCAACAACATAGCATAAGATAATATGAAATGAAATTTATAGTACTGAATTAATGAATTTAAACCCAACTGAATTTAAGCGTAAAAGTTGACCCCAAAAATATGGCAACCCTTATCCACTAGAACCAAAAGCTTTTACTCAGTGGATAAGGAGTTTTTTTTTCTATTTTTGTTTTTCGTTGTTTGCCCTAAAATAATAAAAGTTGAGAACTTATTTGGAAAATAGCATCTCAACGGTAAGCAGCTCTTTCAATAAACCGGCCATTGCAGAAATCTACGCAAAACGTCTTTTTTTTGTTTCTTTTATTTCATGTATTGATATTGGGAAGTTTTCCACACTTTCAATTGGAACTAATACAACCGCTAACTACAGTCCACTCTTCTATCCGCAGACGCATTAGCCCAATTGTACACAGCTGTTAAAAATATTTGCTATTTATACCGGCGCTGACTTGTCTTCCCACTCGGATTTTGAAATCTTTCATTTTGCCTCCCTCAAACCCAGGCTCCAAAGCATACGAGGAGAAAATAAACGTCGTGACAAAAAGCCTTTATGCAGATGGCTCAGTTGGAGGAGATATTATGGAAATTCTCTTTTGCTCAAAATCTGGTCTCTCCAAGTGGCTGAGCGTTTGCCCCGTATCAAATTCATGGGTAGATAGGATAAAAGAAACGGAACGTGATGACGTTACTTGCTCTGTAGTTAGGACAACGTTTGCAAAACATGATGATTATTTCCCCTTTGAGTTGCAGTCATATAAAATGTATTGCAGTCATATAAATGTATACCATAATACAAAAACGAGTAATATTTCTCTAACGATAACATTCTCTTGGCCAACGGGTTCACTCAGTTTTCTGATCATGCACTCAAAATGTTTGCTCAGACATCTCTGCTATGGAATATGTGGTTGGGATGAATATATACCCATAACAATTGGTCTGGTATGGAATGCGATTAAGGCAATTTATCACAATGTGCCTCAAGTGAACCATACTCCGTTGCTGAACTTATCCTATACTCGCATTCACGTTGTGGAATATTTCTTTACCAATCATTTTACCAACGAAATATTTGACCAACAATCAACATCGACAGTTTGGAAGTTAATGATGCAATACCTTGCATACCCAATCTATGAACTCGATTTCTATTCACATAAACCAATGGATGAAATTTTGACTGGCTTTGTATTTCGATGTTGCACTCTCCTCGATTGCCGGGAATCGATTTGGTTACAACGCACTATTTTTTTCATTCACCCACTTCCCAAATGGTTAACGCTGTCTGGTCCAGCAGTTACCAAACCTGAGCTGCTGTTACGAAGATTGAAGCCTACATTAACGTCAATATTCCATGAACTGTCTCAAGTATTGGAGAGTGTTCAAAATGGCTAGAAATTCCTAAACATGTTCTTATTTTATCCTACAAGAAAACTCTGCCATAAAGCCACAATTTCTTCAAAAGATGTAAACTATTATCGTTAGTAAAAACTATGATGTCAATGAAAAAATCGATGGAGTTTCACAGCGTGCGTATCTTGCTCGAAGACTATCATCGCTTGCTCTGTTTGAAGACGATAACTGTGGAGTCCTAGTAGTACAACGTGCCTTCAGGCTACTACGAATTGTGCCACTACGTATGAAACATATAATTTGTATGTGTAAATCTGGAGCTTTCGCAAAAATTATACAAAATTTGGTTGCCACATATCATTGCTGCACGAAGCAAGCAACTTATCAATGCAACCTTTTTATACTGTACATCCCAAAAAAATAAGGATCAAACAAAAGCCAACTGGCACAAACTCTGCCATCATTCACGTTGGTCTTGCCCCTACATGGAACGCCGGACCAACTGTCCCATTTTCATATGGGTTGATACGCATGGACAGATTGCACATAATTCCCCAGAAGATGATTTTTATAAACGAATGCCTGTACCAAGAGTTTCCCATTACACCCTCTTGCTCAGAGGTAGAGTTCATCACACAAAGGAAAGTTGGATTGAAACCAAGGGTTTCAATGGGGCCCGGCATGTTAAGTCACTTTAAATTTAGTTCAATTGACTTAAATTATTACCCTGCGTTTACAAATGACAGGACAGTTGACTTCATGCATTGACTGTCAAAATCCCAAAACTTGCCTGTGTGACGTAGGCGTCCAGACAACTGCAAAAACAGTTGCAAAATTTTGAATGAAAATCATCGATTTCTTTTTGTTTTCCGTTCACATATTTTGTTTTTGTTCGTGTTCCTTTGTTTTCAACACATTTCAATTATCATCTCACATATTTTTACAAAAAATGTCAAAAATTTGTTAATCCTGCTGACTGTGAAAAACTGATAGACAGCTGGAAGACAGCCGACAAATGTATGTATGTGTTAGTAAATCAGAGTTGTATTTGAAGACAAACTGTCTGGTGTAAACGCCTAGTTAATGTTTGCCCCTTAAGGGATATTTTGTTAAGTTCATTAAAGTTTTATTTAAATTAGTCTCTTTTGCTTATTGAATGTCAATTCTTATTTACTGACTGTAAATCCTCACAATATTTCATAAATTGTTGACATTTTCTCTTTTTATTTCAATTTATATTTGCCCACCTCATGCTTTTAACTATAACTCAATACGATTGCTTTAATGAAACAAGGGCCTAATGCCTAATGGTAGTTTGTTATTCCTCTTTTTTATTTGTGGTCGAATTTGCCCACAAGCAATCGTGAATTCGCCCAAGAAGGGAATAACAAGCAGTGTGTTGTTATTGTAAAACCAACTCAGCATTAGAACGACCAAGCAACAAGGCATATATGCACTAGGGTTAAGACTTTTTTACAACCTCATATCCCTGTATCATAGCGTGATTAGTTTTGCCATAAGATTACATAAAATCATAATTATAAGGTGATTCGGTGAAAAAACCTCACGCACAAAATGAATTTAAAATTTGAATTTATCCAAATTATGGATGATTTTTTTAAAGTCACTGTAAGCAGATATACCATTGAAAATAAACTTTACAGTCACATGCGATAATTAAACTGACAAAAAATTTATTTCTCACTAATTTTCTAACCGTAAAATGACGTAAACGCTTTTATTTAAAGATATAATTTTTTAACAAAAAACAAAAAAATTCAAATTTTGTCAAAGTAATTTGTGCATGACCTTTTTCAATATTTGAATGAAATAAACATTATTACAGTTATTATAGGCTTATATTTATTCATTCGTGCAACAAAAAATAATTTTTGGAAAATTTTTTTTTTTTTCATACATTTTTTCAAAAAATTATATTTATACCCTACACCACTATGTGGAAAGGTTTGGTTTGGGAAAAAATCATGTAATACCGCGAAATATTCGTCGGAGACCCCCAATGTGGTATACCAATCTTCATATCTCGGCGAGATAAAGCGATTTTGAGATGTGTGTCCGTCTGTCCGTCCGTCCGTGTGTCTGTCCATTAGAAATTGTAATCAAACTCCAGCCCGCAATTATGGACCGATCGTCACGAAATTTGGTATGGAGGTCTGTTTCACATCAGAATAGATCGCTATTTTAATTGGTGATGATCGTGAAATGTTTAGCGGGTGAAATGGACCAAAAACATAATTTTTATCCGATTTTGTAGCTGCTCTGTAGGTCACAATAATAGTCCGATCGCCTCGAAATTTTAAATAAGATAAGAGTATATGACAATGAAGAAGCTTGCAATTTGAGATGGTGATCAGATAATTTTTAGAGGGTTAAATGGACCACAACTGTTGTGTGAAAATTGTGAAAATTTTTAATAAACAGCTTATATCTTTGTTCCTGAAAGACACCCTCCCCACTCGTGAGTTATATTTGGAAGACGATCTCTTGACCTTTCAATTGATGTCAATTTTGCTGATGTACGTGATCAGATAACAGAGTTACAACCTAATATATCCAGTTTTTTGTTTGTAGTGCAATCATAAACCCGCTAGAGGTCGCAATTATAGCTCAATAGTCACGAAATTTTGCACGAGGTAAGAGTTTAGGTTAAAGAAAATGCCTATAAATTTGCATAATTATCTGATATTATTTAGCGATTGACATAGACCATTACTTTTGTATGAAAAATATACAAATTTTATTTTTGGAAAAATAACTACTGATCTTTCCCCTGATGCAAATTGCAATAATGTGTCTGCTAGATAACGCATCTACTGCCTGATATATAATGTGTTTTGTGTAGAGAAGCGCAATTTCCTCCCATGGTACAAATTGTCTCTATCATGACAAAGAAATTTTTTTGTCAAATTGGATTTTTATACAAATATTGTAACATGGGGTCGCCTCGCCACTTATTTTATACCTCAGGATTTAGGGTAAAGGGGATATAAACAAAATATGACCAAAGATGTGTCTCATTGAAATATTGGTTTAAGACCCCAAGTATATTTGGACGAAATTCGTTTCAGACAATTTGGAGTCTATTTAGCGCTGTCCGTTCATCTGTCTCTCTTAATGTCTAGCTGGCTGGATTAGAAGCAAATTTTATACAACGTAATATTTAAGTTCGAATTTAGGCTATGTCGGTCCACACCTCCCCCAAAAAAGTTCAAAATTGTTTTCGAAAAATTGTGTAAACGATATCTGGCGAAGTGAACAATCGATTTGCTCCAATCTTTCCATATATTATTATTCCTTCCAGATATAGATCGGATAAGACTATATCGGTCCTTAGGGTACCTCCCACACAAAATTCGGAAAAGGGAAATTTAAGAGTTCTCCCGAATAGTTTTGAATATTTTCAGCAGTTTGTACTTGCGCCGCAAATCCGCAAGATAACTCTCACGGGGATTTTCTGATTGGTCGAAACTTTACACATCGTATTATTTCATCCAGTCATGTGTCAGGTCGGAATATGGACTATATCGGTCCGTCCTTCGAGTACCTCCCACACAAAATTTGGGAAAAGTGCAGTTTGAGGACCCGTATCAGATCTATTTGATTAATATTTTCCTTTTTTTTTTGAAGAAGGTTCTTTTTACGGTCCGTATTCTGGTCCTTTTCCCGGGGTAAGTCATACTTCCTAAGAAAATAGTCCAGAAGTTCCAAAAACCCCTGACGGCTCCTAAAATTACAAATCTGAAAAAATAATTCTCAAATATTTCCAAAACTTAGAATTTAGCTTACTAAAATTGATTTGGTATAGCCCCATATTACAATACCTACAGATTCCACGTATTTGGAAGCAAACTCGTGTTACAAAATAAATATATTTTTAAAGGCTGAAGGTATATCTCCGTTAGTGCAGCTGGCTTATACAATCTTCTTTGCTGTATAATTAAATATGAATAATTTTGGGACTTATAAATTTGTTTGCATGCAAATTTTTTGAATTTCTATTCATTGTTAGTTATTTCTACCGGTATAAAATATATTTTAGATATTACAATATATGCCCACAATGAACTATTTTCGAAGCATATGTGAGGTACAAGTGCACAATTTTGGACGATAGATCTTCAATAAACTCCCAATTTTCCCAATTATCAAATATACCAAATTGCGTGGTATATATGTATTTATTTTAGGTGTATTCCAAAGAGGAACCTGATATTCAAAGTTAATTTGAAGATGTAGCAGCATCAATGTGCATTTTCCAATTTTTGAATATTATTTAGAAATGTATAATTTATATATTTTTCCACAAACATCCCAGTAAAGACAAAGGAGGATTCTCTTATATCAATGGATTCATATTATGTTATTGATATGTGACCTAGCTTTTATCGCCGAGTCTGAACGGCGTGTCCTAAGTTGCCACTTGTAGAGACGTTTTTCATTGCTGAAATAATCAGGAAATATCGCCAACATTACTAAAGGGTATTTTGCAACCACTGACAATATGATGGAAATCGAACCCGGACATTCAGCGTGCAAGGCGGTTGCACATAGCTAATTCCTACAGGTTGTGGTGTAGGGTATCGCATGGTCGGCCCCGCCCGTCTATAGCCTTGGCTTACTTGTTTTAAAATCGATTTGTGCGTGAACTTTTTTATATTTCAATGGAATAAACCATAGCGTAGTAATTACTAGGCAAAAGTTCATTCATCCCTGCTACAGGAAATCATTTTTGAGAAAAAATGTCACGGCTGGTGGTTCTGCTGCTGCTGCTAGCAAAAATAAATACATATTGTCCCGCTAGCCCTTTGCTTTGTAAAACATAAGAAATTAAAGAAATAATTCATTACTTTTGAGACTTTGAAGCGAAAGTGTTTTTTGTTTCGTGACGGCAGTAAGGGCTAATTAGTAAAGGCAAAATACACAGTTGTTTGCCCGTAAATAACAAACAATGTAGAATAATTATGTTGTGGAAAGATTTTATTGCAAATAAAATAATCAGCCTTACTCATTAAGGCAATTATAAAATCAGTGGCTATTGCAAGGAGTGCTGTATAAAACAACTACTTTGAGGCAAAACTTTGCTGGAGAAGAAGCGCTGGCTGAGTCATTGGTGTTGCCGTGATAGATTCCCTGTGCGTGAGACAATTATTTCGAGGAAGAATACTCGGTACTCCTCAAACACCCCATATAACCGTACCTCCGATTTAAGGTGCTTTTTAATCTATTAGCCACATTTGGAATCTTATTGGCTGTAATTTGGCACAGTGAATTCTCAATGTGTTCAAAATATCCTTGCACAAATTTGTCAACGTAGGTCCACGTTTTCTTGTAGCCCCCATATACGGTACCACGATTTCGAGTATTTACCCAAGTATTGGTTGAAACCTATTAATCTGAGAATTAATTGACGTTGGGCGGCAAAATTTGGCTCAAATCCTTTCAATATCAACAGAACTTCTGGTACTGAAAATGGGGTTTCATGTTTTGATGTTTGTCAATATTGGGTTAGATCCCATATAAGGATGCCTCTCGATATCCAGAATTCTGAAGGTTTTAGCAGTATTTTCAAAGCGAATCAACTGTAATTTGGCTACTGTCGTAGCCTATCAACAAATGTAATGTCCCTTTCAGTAAATGTCAATGTTGGTACGCATTTTGATATCAAGAGATATCAATATATGGGGCAACCCCAAAACAGGGTCAAACATTGACAAATTTTGGCAAGGATATGAAAACTCTCTGTGCCATATTACAGCCAATAGGAATGTAAAATGTGGCTAATAGATAAAAACGACTTAAATCAGGAGGTACGGTTATATACCCAGAGACCCCACTTTCAGTACCAGAAGTTCTGTTGATATAGAAAGGATTTGAGCCAAATTGTGACACAATACGTCAATTGGTTCGGCTGTTGTGTTGACGATTCAATATAGTAAATACCCAAATAAATACCTACAAATGGGTATTTATCCGGTATTTACACCATTTGCCGGGTATTTTATATTAATTGTTCCACAAACATCCCGGAAGGGACAACGGAGACTTCTCTCATATCAATGAGTGCACCCCGATTCATACTAGCTCAATGATATGGGACGTACAGTTTAATGCCGAGTCCGAACGGGATGTCCAAAGACACCATTTGTAGAGAAGTTTTTCATGGCTGAAATACTCAGGAAATGTCGCCAGCAACACTGAAGGGTATTTTGCCACAGTTGAAAATGTTTGATGTTGCCTGGCGGGGAAATCGAAACCACGACCTTCAGCGTGCAAGGCGGGTGTGCATACCATTGCACCATGGTGCCGGGTATTTACCCATTGGGTATTTACCCGCTGTCCTTCTCTATCGAAACATTCTACAATGTTGGCTTACATCCATTTTAAAACCTTTCCATGAATTGCTTATACTTTTACCGCATGCATTTTTTATGATTTGTATTGCTCCTTCAATTTCACGTATTTTGAAAGCTTAAAGATTTTCTCACGGGGAAGAGTTCCTTCACAAAATTTACTCGTGCGAAGAAAAAAATAACGCCAAAACCGACAAAAGTTTTTAAATTGTATTTTGCTGCCCTTTTTGAATGTAAGCTTTAGTAGAAATAATATAGATATGAATGTTACTTCATATTTATGTACCGTAGCTGACTACTAATTACCTTTCAAAAAGCCAATAAATTAGCCCATATGAGCCAAATATAGGAAAAAGTTAAACGATTGTGCATATTTTGTTAATTTTAGTATAGGAATATATCCTCGGAGTCGGAGTCGTAAAAAAAACGGTCTAGGGTCGGAGTCGAGCCAAAAATACCTCGACTCCGAAACCCTGGTTCGTACCCATAAGTACGAATTTCCAAGACTGCCAATCCTACACCTCCACAGTAATCTTATTGCAAAATTTCAGGATTCCAGCTCTATCCGCTAACCCCAATTTTAAATTGTACCAAATTTAGTACTACTTATTAATTTTCGTACCCATAAGTTCGAATTTCCAAAACTTCCTCAATCCTACACTCAAAAGGTAATCTTAATTCCAAATTTCAGGACTCCAGCTCTATACGATCACTCAAATCCAAATTGTACCAAATTTAGTACTATTCGTACCCATAAGTACGCATTTTCAAAACTTCCCCAAACCTATAGCCCAACAGTATTTTAATAACAAAATTTTAGGATTCCAGCTCTGTCCTTTCACCCAAATCAAAATTGTACAAAATTTAGTACCTGAAAATGCAAATTGTGGGTGTTCTCACTAGAAAGAAGGGCCGTTGGATTCTTGTCGTGAGCCTCGAAAATATTTCAGTAATGGAAATATTTTCCTCAAGATTCGTCCACAAAGGTATATAGAAATGCAAAAAGGAAAGAAAATGCGATGTATTAGAATTTGGAAATAAGAACAATAATAGTTTTTTATTGAATTCGTTGAAATGGAGCGACTTCTTACCAAAAACAACAGTACTGGTTGATGCTTAGTTGACAAATGTTTATTACAGAAATTCATAAGGTACATTTAGTTAGTTATAAAATTCAGAGAGAGGGAGAGAATGCAAATATCGAAAAATAGAATTAGGGTTGCCAGTTGGGGAAATCCGGCGTGACAAGTACCATTTAGTATACTGGATCGGATTTAGAAAACCCACGGAATGAAATTTCATCTAGTAGACCAATATATTTGGAAATGTATTTATCATACTCCATCAATCCAGAGAAATTAACGTTCTGGAACGGAATAATGGATACACAGAGAGACCTCTCGGAAATGGAGGTCTTCCCTGGATTGGAACAATGAAGTACAGGATCTGGATGAGTAACACTGGAAGGAAACTCATTCTGGAATGGAAGAATGGATGTACAAGGAGATCTCTCGGAAGTGGAGGGCTCCTTTGGATTGGAATCATGAATCGAAATAACTGGATGAGTAACACTGGAAGGAAACTCATCATGTAATGGAAGATTGGATGCATCAGGAGGCCTCTCGGAAATGGAGGGCTCCGTAGGATAGGAATTAATAAATGGAAGAACTGGATAGGTAACACCGCCAGGAAAATTATTCACCAAATCAGAACCTAACCGACCACATTTGAAATTTGGAGAACATGTTTGAATGCCTTCGGTGGAATAAGTGGACTGTACGGAAGAATTGGAACATTGAATGGAGTCGACATACAAACCAGGATTGGAAGTTGTGGTATGTGACTGAGTCAGTGAATAGGTGCTACCAGAATTATCATGGAGCAGATCATGATGTCGCTTTTGGCAATGAACACATGTACTCTTGGAAGCACAATTGCTCACACGATGGGTCTTGGAGAAACAGTTACAGCAAAGACCAAATTTTAATATCTTTGCAGAACGTTGTCGTCGATCTAAGGAAATGAATTAAGGACACTTCCGGATTTTGTGTGAGACTGAGAAACATAGCCGACATTTTGGAATAGAACTTTTGCTCTTAGTAGGAGTGGAAATGGTTGAAGTGCATAGAGTCATCTCATCTGGGATCCTGTGTAAGGTAGATGAGATGTTTGGATTCGGAAAGTGATCCAAGACTCCTTTCAATTTTGCCAAACATGTTAAATAAATTGTGGAAGCGATTTGGAATTTCTCTTGAGAATGATCAGATCTTGTATTTGTTCCCTGTCGAACACATTCATCGAATGCGGATCTTATATCAGTCCATGTGGAATTAAGCTCGCTGATGTGAATTCTCACCAGCTGAGGAGAAGTGTGTGGAATAATGCCACTATTCAGACAGGAATTTAAATGCGCAAGCCGGCTAATGGAACCTATGAATTTAGGATAGACCATTTTGCGATTGTTCACGAAAATGTTTGGAGGTGGAAAATATGAGGAATAGGATTGAAAACTCTGAAAATCGTATCGTAGGATGTAAATAGAATTAACCTTAGTGAAACGATGTCGATATAATATGTGTGTTTGAAAAGGAAACGAGAAAAGGTAACTCTCTCGCTTTCCAATGGAAGCTTCGAAAAGAGGTCGATAACAGGAAATAGGAGAAATAAGCACTTCGGAAAGACTTGGCAAACCTTTCCCAATGAACTTCCAGAAAGTAGCAGAGATTCGAGTATATATATATATATATATATATATATATATAAAGGAAAAATATTGAAGACGCTCGAACTTAGAAGTGTTTACTTATTTGTAATGCGTCCTCTAGCGTTTGTGGTATGCACTACAAGGCAGGACAAGTGTAGGAAACCACAAATATGTAAATCCGGAAAAGTATTAAAGAATCGGAAGAACTTCGTTCAATAATGCAACAGTTGACGTTTTTAAATATGCTTTCTTATTATAAAGCGACCCCTGGCGGAAGTCGGGTGCAATATAAGTCTGCAACAGCCGGAAAAAAAACTTGAAATATGTAAATTGTTTCGAGAAAAGTAGAAAACAACACAAAAGGTTTGAAAAAACGAAGGTTTTTCAGTTAGGTTTGTATTTACGCAGCGCCACCTAGCGGATGGATGATGCACTAAAGTGTGAAACAGAAGGAATACTAGGCAGTACCTATGCTGGCTCCGACAATATAACGAAAATTCCGAAAAGTTTGGAAAATAAAGCAAAAATAATGAATTCTTGGTTATTTTAATTATATGAGAAGCGACTTCTAGCGGCGAAACGCACATGAACTTTGGACTTGAAATTATCACTTTTTGTATGCACTATTGTTTCATTTAAGGGAACTGAATATACAAAGCACAAACTTACCTTTTTATCGATGAAATATGAAGATGAAAATGAATGGAGATGAAAGTAAGGATGAACTTGATGAATCTCAGCAACAAAAACTCGCAATCCGGCTCCAAAGACCAAAATGAAGACGCCAATTGTGGTGTTCTCACTAGAAAGAAGGGCGGTTGGATTCTTGCCGTGAGCCTCGAAAATATTTCAGTAATGGAAATATTTACCTCAAGATTCATCCACCAAGGAATATAGAAATGGAAAAGGGAAAGAAAATGCGATGTATTAGAATTTGGAAATAAGAACAGCAATAGTTCTTTATTGAATTCGTTGAAATGGAGCGACTTCTTACCAAGAACAACAGTACTATTTGATGCTTAATTGACAAGTGTTTATTACAAGAAATTCATAAGGTACATTTAGTTAGTTATAAAATTCAGAAAGAGGGGGAGAGAAAGATCATGCAATATACAACTCTGAGCAGAATTAGGGATTTCAAATGCAAATATCGAAAAATAGTATTAGGGTTGCCAGTTGGGGAAATCCGGCATGAACAGTACCATTTAGTATTTTTCTTTGCCACAAGTATGAATACTCAAAACTTCCTCAATCCTACACTCCAACAGTAACATTAATTCAAAATTTCAGGATTCAATCTCTATCCGTTCACCCAAATCAGAATTCCAGCAACATCCGTTCAGCCAAATATAAATTGTACCAAATTTAGAACCATCTAGTACTGTCCGTACTGAATTTTCAAAACTACACAAATCCTACACTCTAATGGGTACTTTACACGATATGTATTTTACATATGGGTTGTCACTTTGCGTATACCTTTTGTATATAAAAAGTGCAACCCATATGTAAAATACATATCGTGTAAAGTACCCATAACTCTAATCATAATTCCAAATTTCAGGATTTCAGCGCTATTCTTTCACCCAAATCCAAACTGTACAAAGCTTAGTGCATTCCGTACCCATACGTACACACTTTCACAACTCCCTAAGTCAAACATTTAAACAGTAATCTTAATTCCAAATTTCAGGAGTCTAGCTCTATCCGCTCACTCAAAAACACATTCTAACAAATTTAGTACTATTCGTACTCATAAGTACGAATTCTCAAGACTTCTTCAAACATGCAGCCCAACAGTAATCTTAGTTTTACATTTCAGGATTCCAGCTCTATTCGTTCACCCAAATCTATATTGTACCAAACTTAGTACCACTTAGTAGTTTTCGTACCCATAAGTACGAATTTCCACAACTACCTCTGTCAAACACTTCAACAGTAATCTTAATTCCAAATTTCAGCTGTCCACCTCTATCCGTTCACTCAAATTTAAATTGTACCAAATGTAGTACCACTTAGTACTTTTCGTACCCATAAGTTCGAGTTTCCGCAAATCCAACTCAACAGTAATCTTTGTTCAGGATTCCAGCTCCATCCGTTCACCCAAAACCAAACTGTAAAAAATTAAGTACCATTTAGTACTATTCGTACCCATAAGTACGAATTTCCAACTCTACTGTAATCATAATTCCAAACCCAAGCCCAAATTGTACCAAATTTAGTACTACCCGTACCCATATGTACGAGTTTCCACAAATCCACCAGTCAAACACTTCCAAATTAATCTTTATTCCAAATTTCAGGAGTTCAGCTCTATCCCTTCACCCAAATCTAAATTGTACTACACTCAAAAGGCAATCCTTCACTCAAACCGTAATATTAATTCCAAATTTCATGATTCTATGTCTATTCGTTTATCCAAATTTAAATTGTACCAAATTTAGTAATTTTCGTACCTATATGTACGAATTGCCAAGACTTCTTCACTCCTACAGGCCAACAGTAATCATAATTTCAGATTTCAGGATTCCGTCGCTATCCGTTCGCTCAAATCCACATTGTACCGAAATAAGTACTTTTTGTGCCAATAAATTTTAAAAGCTACCCCAATCCTACAGTCCAACAGTAAGCTTAATTTCAAATTTCAGGATTCCAGCTCTATTCGTTCACCCAAATCCAAATTGTATACAGAAAAAAAATTACTGCATTATAGGAATAGTGTTCATAAAGTCTTGCCAAGGTTCAAGTTTCTGCATTTTAAGTATTATTGTAATGTATTGTAAATCACGGTAGTTGTCGTCTCTTGTGAGCATAACAAAACAATATGAACCATATGTACATACATATTGTGTCTATCAGCACTAGGTTGAGATATCAGGTGTTGCCCTAAAGAAATTAAAAAAAAAAAAATAGATGCGAACTATATTGTACAGCCAATCACTTTATTTCTTCGGCACCAAACGCACAGTAGTTGTATGGTTTGTTAGTTGTTACCACGGTGGTAGTTTAGCGTAAAGTGTTTAGTTGTATGATAGTCAGGTTGTGTGTTGTTGTGGTTTGTTGATATAGTCTTAATGTGATGGTGAGACGATGGTGGGAAAAATACGTTTAGCTGTATTCCAGTCAGGTTGTTGTGGTTGGTTTGTAGTATAACAAAGTAGAGTAAATACAGTGTCACACATGCCAACAGGAATACTGAATAAGTTAAAGAATATTTTCATAAGAAACCACCAACGATGTATATTGCTGAGACAACAAAAAACGCCGCATCGTCTACTAATGTAAGGGTGCTGTTGTTGTTCTCGTGCTATTGCACTTTATTGTTTTGACTGTTGTGACGAATAACTCTCCCCTCTTCTCTTCTCTCTTTATTTTATAAGACTCAGCATGTGAGAACTATTATGTATATCAAATGGTAAGTAAGATGAAATGTCAACCATATGTTTGAGCGGGAATTCCTCATCACTTGCTGACTGCGAGTATATATATACATAAAAAAAAAAATATATATATATATATATATATATATATATATATATATATATATTTATGTATGTACAGCGCAAAATTGTCACTACGTTAAACGCAAAATGGGTTGCCACCACTTTGCTTAATTTTTGATCGCATCCGTCGACAAATTTGAGCGCCTACGCAAAATAATTTATCGGCGTTAATATAAATTATTTTGCGTAGGCGCTCAAATTGGTCGACGGATGCGACGGATTTATCGGCGTCAATATAAACTCGGGGAATGGGGATCTTTTCAGATGTGTACTTCGGTACGGAAAGTCTCTGATCGCCACTCACTTGGGAATGGCCAGATATGATTCATTTGCTGAATTTTCCAAGCAGCTCACTACTTCCGATTTTAAATCAAGTATTCCCTGGTAATATCGTACAGACAACCGTTTGTCGATAGCTAGAGTGAGAAGGCGACCCGGCCTAGAGGGTTTTGTCGGCAATCCCAACGCTAGGATCGGATGTTGTGGTCTAATCAGCCTCACATTTTAAAGGAACCCGATTGCAACGTAGTGTCTGTTTCCACATTGGGCGACTACAAACAGCGTCTGTACTCCAGAGGAGCGGCTGAATTCTAGAAGGAAAACTATATACCCATCAGAAGGCAACGGGAAACCACTGATGTACCATCCCTTGAAAATCATGCAATTAAGAATACAACACAAAACATACGGCCCTCAATCTCCGGTAACTCGAGGGTGCTAAGAATCCCCGGAGGTAAAACAAAACAAAAACTAAAAATTGGAACATGGAATGTCCGCAGTTTATTCGAGCCTGCCAAACTAGCCAAGACACGTAATGAAATGGAAAGACATAATATTGATATACTCGGCGTATGTGAAACATGGTGGCCAGAAGCAGGTGAATTTCTATCCCAAAATTTTAAAATTTATTACTCGGGAAACCTTAACAGAAATCATAGAAACGGAGTTTCAATAATTGTCAAAGCCCATATTGCCAAATGTATCACAAGTGTTATTTTAAAATCTGACAGGACCATGATGATAAAAATAATGGCCAAGCCACTTAATATAAATATTTTGCAAGTATATGCTCCTACAGCTGACAAAACCAACGAAGAAGTAGAACTCTTTTGTAATGAAATTGGTGAACTCCTTAATCTGACAAAACCACATGAAATAACGATTGTTCATGGAGACTTCAACGCGAAGGTAGGAAGCATCGCTGTCCCAGGAACAAGTGGACAGTATGGATTGGGAAATAGAAATGAAAGAGGTGACAGAATAATAGAATTCTGCCAAGAACACCGAATGAAAGTAGCAAACACATATTTCTGCCTACCCCCCAGACGACTGTACACGTGGAAATCGCCACAAGATAGAACAGGAAACACAATTAGAAACCAAATTGATTTCATTCTCATAGATACGCGCCACTTTACGTCTATAACGAAGGCCTCGACATACCCAGGAGCAGATGTTCCTTCTGATCATAATCTTCTTATGGCAAATATGTGCACAAAGATTATATCTAAATCCAAAAAAACACATCGTAAAAAACTTGATATTGGAAAACTTGCAAATCCCCTCATTAAAAGTAATATAACGCATAACTTAAATTTGCAACTGAACACAATTAATGCTGATGAGGTTGAAAATATATGGGAAAGAGTTAAAACTACCATAAACACCATATCTCAACATGATCTGGGAAACTACACAAAACCAAAGAATAAGAACTGGATGACGGATGAAATTCTACACCTTATCGATGAACGCCGAAAATACAAAAATTCAAATTACGAACTGTATTGGGAGCTCAACAGAGAAATTCAAACAGCCATACGAGCTGCAAAAACCGCTTATTTGAATAATCAGTGCGAAGAAATAGAAAGATTGAGAAGCCTACACGGTGATTGCAACCTACACAAGAAATTAAAGGAAGCTGCTGGTGTATATCGTAAAACAACTTCTGCTGTACTATACAATGAGAGCAATGAAATAGTGACTGAAATTAGCGAGAAAAAAATAATTTGGAAAGACTATATACAAAAGCTCTTTACAGATGATAAAAGATCATGCTACGAAAATCAATCCACGCAAATATTGTCTGGAACGAACATAACGGATTCTGATGTAGAATGGGCCATTAAATCTTTGAGGGACAAAAAAGCAACTGGGCCTGACGAGATACCTTCAGAAATATTAAAACTCATTGATGGAAGCAATCTACAACTATTTACCAAACTTTTCAACCATATATATGACACAGGAAAATTTCCACAAGACTGGCTGAAGTCCACGTTTATAGCAATACCGAAGAAGAGCCATGCCAAACGATGCAGTGACTATAGACTCATAAGCCTTATGAGTCATACATTAAAGATATTCCTTAAAATAATTCATAATAGGATATATGAAAAATGCGAGAAATCAATGGCAGATACACAATTCGGATTTAAGGAAGGAAAAGGAACACGAGAAGCTTTGTTTTGTATCCAAGTTCTTATACAAAAATGTCGGGAAGTTCAGAAGGACGTATTCATATGTTTCATCGACTACGAAAAAGCCTTTGACACGGTACAACACGATAAGCTGATCGAAATAATCAAGTCTATTGGAATAGAAGACAAAGAAATAAAATGCATAAAAAGTTTATACTGGCATCAAACTGCCCAAATTGATGTCAACGGAGATACAACAGAAGAAATAATGATATCCAAAGGAGTTCGACAAGGATGTGTCTTATCTCCACTACTATTCAATATATACCCTGAAAAAATATTTCAAGAAGCATTTTTAAATATTCAAGAAGGTATAAAAATCAGAAATAAATATATGAACAACATCCGATACGCCGACGACACCACTATTCTGGCTGATACTATGTCGGGACTACAAAGTCTTATGAACAGACTCACTGAATATAGCGAAAAATATGGGCTAAAAATTAATATCCAAAAGACTAAGTTCATGGTGATTAGTAGAAAGAATTCGCACACGGACACATCATTAAAAATACATAACTCTACTATTGAAAGAGTAAAATGTTTTAAATACTTAGGCGTTCTAATTAATGAGGAATGGGACAACAGCAAAGAAATTAAATGCAGAATTGAGATGGCAAAGAACGCGTTTTCCAAATATAAAAAAGTGTTAACAAGCCATAACATAAACATTGAAACGAAGACAAGATTCGTTAAAAATTATATTTGGTCAGTATTGCTATATGCAGTTGAAATTTGGACCATTAAAGCTGTAGACATTAAAAGACTCGAGGCATTTGAGATATGGGTTTACAGAAGAATACTAAAAATACCCTGGACAGCTCACATATCGAACGAAGAGGTTCTCAGAAAAATGAACCGCACCCGAGAACTTGCAACGCATATTAAAAAGCAAAAGAGTGCATATCTAGGACACATTATGAGGAATCCCAAATATAAACAACTCCAATTAATTCTCCTAGCAAATATAGAAGGTAGAAATTCCAGAGGTAGAAAAGAAACAACCTGGCTCAAGAACATACAGCAATGGACCGGATATCATAACGCAGACCACCTTATCAACACATCACGAAATAGAGAACTCTTTAGTCAAATCATAAATAACATTTAATGAAAATAGAAACTATGTAATTGTATCATCGCTAATATTCGAAAATCGAATAAGCAAATAAAGAAGAAGAACATAAACTCAATCCGCCATTGTTTTCATTTGATAAATCATATGACCGCAAATGTAAACAGAACAGTAACATTATAAAAAATAAATTTGGAATTCCAACATGTCTTTTATTGTACCGTGTTAACTAAAAATTGAATGTTTTTAATTTAATAATGTTGTTGGTTATACACTCATACTTCGGTTCCGATTCTGCTCAGTCGGTCTGGTTATGTATGTCCGTCCGTCTGTCCATCTAAACTTTGTAAGCACACTACGGGTCGCAATTTTGATTGGAAGATCTTCCATGGGGGTCCCAGAGAGGAAAACCCTATTGATTTTGGTGATGGTCGGATAATATTCAGGGGTCGGAATAGGAAAACAACGTATTTGGAGAAAAATTCATTCTTATGCGACTATTTCCACTACTACTAGGGGTATTCCAAAGCCTGTCAATGAAAGAAGAGAACATGGCCTTTATTATGATGCAAAGCAGGTTGAAGTAGGTTGTCTACCAATCGAGATATCACAATATTCGCTAATCCAACCCAATTTTTGGGCTTTGAATTGTAATGGCGAACATTACAGGTTTGGTTAGGGTCCTTCCAAAAGCAAAGCCTTACAACGAATGTTCAAAACCTCACCTTTGCAATGTGTGTTGGCGTAAATGTTCAAACAACGGAGACATCCCATTAGTAGATAATCGATCCCATATATTGTGTGTCGTCTTCTATTCAATACAAGACATGTGCCGTCTTCTGTTCAATAGACCTTTACTTTCAGAAAGGTCTATAGAAGCACACTTACTTTCAAAAAGTGTCTATAGAAGCACCCTTACTTTCAGAAAGTGTCTATAGAAGCACCCTTACTTTCAGAAAGTGTCTATAGAAGCACCCTTTCTTTCAGAAAGTGTCCATAGAACCACCCTTATTTTTAGATAGTGTCTATAGAAGCACCCTTTCTTTCAGAAAGTGTCTATAGAAACACCTTTAATTTCAGAAATGTCTATAGAAGCACCCATACATTCAGAAAGCGTCTACAGAAGCTCTCTTATTTTCAGAAAGTGTCTATAGAAGCACCCATACTTTCAGAAAGTGTCTAGAGAAGCACCATTTATTTCAGAAAGTGTCTATAGAAGCACACTTTCTTTCAGAAAGTGTCTATAGAAAAACCTTTAATTTCATAAATGTCTAAAGAAGCACCCTTACTTTCAGAAAGCGTCTCCAGAAGCACTCTTACTTTCAGATAGTGTCTATAGAAGCAGCCTTACTTTGTATAGAAGCACCCTTACTTTCAGAAAGTGTCTATAGAAGCACCCTCTGTTTCAAGAGGTGTCTATAGAAGCACACTTTCTTTCAGAAAGTGTCTACAGAAGCACTCTTACTTTCAGAAATTGTCTATAGAAGCACCCTTACTTTCAGAAAGTGTCTATAGAAGCACCCTTTCTTTCAGAAAGTGTCTATAGAAACACCTTTAATTTCAGAAATGTCTATAGAAGCACCCTTACTTTCAGAAAGCGTCTACAGAAGCACCCTTACTTTCAGGAGGTGTCTATAGAAGCACCCTTACTTTCAGAAAGTGTCTATAGAAGCACCATTTATTTCAGAAAGTGTCTATAGAAGCACACTTTCTTTCAGAAAGTGTCTATAGAAACACCTTTAATTTCAGAAAGTGTCTATAGAAGCACCCTTAATTTCAGAAAATTTCTATAGAAGAACACTTTCTTTCAGAAAGTGTCTATAGACCAGTGTCGACCACAATATTTCCATCAATACTAAAGCATATGCCTATGCATGGGTGAAAAAAACAACAACCACATGATATTCATCGTTTGTTTATGCACACTTACACTGTACGTGAGGGAGAGAAGCAAATGCAAAAACAACTCAGTGGGCGCCCTCACTATACAAAAAAGCAAAGAAGCTCGCCCCTGCTATAGACACACTTTATTTCAGAATGTGTCTATAGAAGCAACCTTTCTCTCAGAATGTGGGACTATAGCAACACATTTCTTTCCTTTAAAAAGGGACGCTTTCTTTAAAAATGTGACTATAGAGGAATCCCTTCTTTCAGAAAAGAACTATAGAAGCAACCTTTCTTCCAAAAAGGGACTATGGAAGAACCCTTTTCTTCAAAAGGGACTATAGAAGAACCCTTTTCTTCAAAATGGACTATAGAATCACCCATTCTTTCAAAAATTGACTATAGAAGCACCCTTTCTTTCAGAAAGTGTATATAGAAACACCCTTTATTGCATAAAGTGTCTATAGAAACACCCTTTATTGCATAAAGTGTCTATAGAAACACCCTTTATTGCATAAAGTGTCTATAGAAGCAACCTTTCTCTCAGAAAGTGTCTATAGAAACTCCCTTTATTGCATAAAGTGTCTATAGAAGCAACCTTTCTCTCAGAAAGTGACTACAAAAGAACCCCTTCTTTCAGAAAAGGACTATAGAAGCAACCTTTCTTCCAGAAAGGGACTATGGAAGAACACCTTCCTTCAAAAAGGGGCTATAGAAGCACCCTTTCTTTCAGAAAGGGACTATAGAAGCACCCTTTCTTTCAGAAAGGGACTATAGAAGCAACCTTTCCTTCAGAAAGGGACTATAGAAGCACCCTTTCTTTCAGAAAGGGACTATAGAAGCACCCTTTCTTTCAGAAAGGGACTATAGAAGCAACCTTTCTTTCAGAAAGGGACTATAGAAGCACTCTTTCTTTCAGAAAGGGACTATAGAAGCACCCTTTCTTTCAGAAAGGGACTATAGAAGCACCCTTTCTTTCAGAAAGGGACTACAGGAGCACCATTTCTTTCAGAAAGAAACACCCTTTCTTTCAGAAAGGAACTATAGAAGCACCCTTTCTTTCAGAAAGGTCCTATAGAAACACCCTTTATTGCATAAAGTGTCTATAGGAGCAACCTTTCTCTCAGAAAGTGACTACAAAAGAACCCCTTCTTTCAGAAAAGGACTATAGAAGCAACCTTTCTTCCAGAAAGGGACTATGGAAGAACACTTTCCTTCAAAAAGGGACTATAGAAGCACCCTTTCTTTCAGAAAGGGACTATAGAAGCAACCTTTCTTTCAGAAAGGGACTATAGAAGCACCCTTTCTTTCAGAAAGGGACTATAGAAGCACCCTTTCTTTCAAAAAGGGACTATAGAAGCACCCTTTCTTTCAGAAAGGGAATACAGAAGCACCATTTCTTTCAGAAAGAAGCACCCTTTCTTTCAGAAAGGGACTATAGAAGCATCCTTTCTTTCAGAAAGGAACTATAGAAGCACCCTTTCTTTCAGAAAGGTCCTATAGAAACACCCTTTATTGCATAAAGTGTCTATAGAAGCAACCTTTCTCTCTGAAAGTGACTACAAAAGAACCCCTTCTTTCAGAAAAGGACTATAGAAGCAACCTTTCCTTCAGAAAGGGACTATAGAAGCACCATTTCTTTCAGAAAGGGACTATAGAAGCACCATTTCTTTCAGAAAGGGACTATAGAAGCACCCTTTCTTTCAGAAAGGGACTATAGAAGCACCCTTTCTTTCAGAAAGGGATTATAGAAGCACCCTTTCTTTCAGAAAGGGACTATAGAAGCACCCTTTCTTTCAGAAAGGGACTATAGAAGCACCCTTTCTTTCAGAAAGGGACTATAGAAGCACCCTTTCTTTCAGAAAGGGACTATAGAAGCACCCGTTCTTTCAGAGAGGGACTATAGAATCACCCTTTCTTTCAGAAAGGGACTATAGAAGAACCCGTTCTTTCAGAAAGGGACTATAGAAGCACCCTTTTTTCAGAAAGGGACTATAGAAGCACCCTTTCTTTCAGAAAGGGACTATAGAAGCACCCTTTTTTCAGAAAGGGACTATAGAAGCACCCTTTCTTTCAGAAAGAGACTATAGAAACACCCTTTCTTTCAGAAAGGGACTATAGAAGCACCCCTTCTTTCAGAAAGGGACTATAGAAGCACCCTTTCTTTCAGAAAGGGACTATAGAAGCACCCTTTCTTTCAGAAAGGAACTATAGAAGCACCCTTTCTTTCAGAAAGGGCCTATAGAAGAACCCTTTCTTTCAGAAAGGGACTATAGAAGCACCCTTTCTTTCAGAAAGGGTACTATAGAAGCACCCTTTCTTTCAGAAAGGGTACTATAGAAGCACCCTTTCTTTCAGAAAGGGTACTATAGAAGCACCCTTTCTTTCAGAAAGGGTACTATAGAAGCACCCTTTCTTTCAGAAAGGGTACTATAGAAGCACCCTTTCTTTCAGAAAGGGACTATAGAAGCACCCTTTCTTTCAGAAAGGGACTATAGAAGCACCCTTTCTTTCAGAAAGGGACTATAGAATCACCCTTTCTTTCAGAAAGGGACTATAGAAGCACCCTTTCTTTCATCGGGGTGCACTCATTGATATGTGAGAAGTCTCCCCTGTCCCGCCTGGGATGTTTGTGGAACAATTATTATTATTATAGTTTTATTGATGTGTGATGTCTTCTTTTATTCGTTTATCGGATTTTTCAGGAGACATCAGCAAACCAATTGTAGTGTATCACTCAGAATTAACCGTCCTACGTTCCTCAAGTCGTAGTATAGTCCGGTCAAAATAGACATTGAAATAGCAAAAATTCCCACAGGGCTGAATTTTTTAGGAGAGCTGGGGTTTGCCATTAGAAGCAACGTCCTAAAAGTCCCCATCGATCCCATGTGTGCAAAAAAAGTTATTCGGGGTCAAAGGTCAAGTTTTAATGGTTTTTAGGTTCTCGGATTTATTTTTTGAAAACGGTTGATCTAATCAAAAAGTGACTAAAGTAAATATTGTAGACAGAAAAAAATCTACAAGTTTGACCCTTACAATTTTTTTCCTAGAAGGAACCATTCTTGAGATATAGCTGTTCTAAAAAACACATGATTTTTATGCACTTATAAGGGAAATATGCACATATTCAGACGAACCGGCTAAAATAAGCGAAGTAATCGGGTATGTCCCCCAAAAAAATATATATTTTCTTGAAGAGCGAAATTGTAGCTATCTTCTAAAAAAATCCAACAAAATCGGAGCAAGTTTAATAGAGTTATTCAATGTTAGAGTCATTTTATGCAAAAATAGCAAATTTAACCCACATGTATAATCGAAAGCCCAACGGGAACGACCCCAACGAAAACTCTCCGATTTTTTTCATGTTCTGTCAGAAGGTAGGGTTTGTTGCGCTGATTACGGAAATGTATAATTTTTAACGGTTGCGGATCCGGTTCGCCGGTTATTCGACCTGAAAGGCCAAATTTAAAAAGCGGGGGTGGATATCGTTTGACAGCTTATGAAAGTATCTCACACATAGTGTCATTACTTTAACCGGTTCGCCTCATAATGTACTTATGCGGCTAATTTTTTATTTGACTTTTAGATCGCGATATCTCGAAAATGGTAAGTCTTTTCTAAGAATCATAAAGACAATTCTTGTAGACAATTATTGAATCTACAACTTTTACTTTAGCCGGCTTTTGCTAAGTCTTACCGTTTTTGAGAAAAATTAAAAAAACTGAATAATGCCTCCAAAAATGACCTTTGACCCCGAATAACTTGTTTTGCACACATGGGATCGATGGGGACTTCTACGACGTTGCTTCTAATGGCCAACCCTAGCTCTCCACCAAAATTCAGCTTTGTGGGAATTTTTGCTATTTCACCCTTATACGCATGTCTATTTTGACCGGACCAGTAGCCACAAAGAAGAAACAGGCAACAACGAACTACTTTTCTTGGGATTTGGCACGGTCGATTTCTGTTTTGTTTGGGGCTCCTAAGCATACATCCAAGATCCATCGTCTGTGACGGAAAACGTCGTTTGAATAGACGCGAACGCTTTTATTCACAATTTCATTGCACCAATCCACATGAGCCATTTTTGAACAATTTTCCAATCATGCCGGGTCTGACGAGAAAAAAAGTCCATTTTTCGGCCATGTCTTCATGCAATATCAAATGTTAGTATATCTCACGGTGCATAACTTGGAGATCTTGCATTATCCGTTCAAGCACGGGTTAATTTTTTTCTGACACAACGCCGATTTTGATATCGCGAACTGTTTTTGAGGAATTGTTTATTGTTTATTTTCACCCTCTTCTTCTGTGCATTCACGCAGATATGATAGCCTGCGATACACAATAGCTGTGTCCTTTTACGTGATAATTTCTAATAATAGGTATATTCGTTTACTAAATAATTTGTACAAATTTGTACAAGTCCAGTAACTTCTTGTAGTCGACTAAGGTCTTTTGTTTTGTACTGTAAACGAACAACATCCAGTAACAATTTATTCAAATTGCAAGTAAACGAACACTCATATTATAGGTTTACATATAACCGGATTTAACAAACCCACTGGGTTTTAAATGTGAATTCCGTTGCTTATATTTCAAATAAATCCTCATTGAGTAGGTTAAACCTGTAAAAACCTATAACATAAACAAGCTATTACGTGTTAAATTGTGATAATTATGATTGTCTGTTTACACGATAATAAATGTTTCGCATTTTGTCAGTTGTATAAAGAAAAGTTGACAAAAAGTTTTTCAGCACCATTTCGCAAAAATTATCAAGTAAAATGACAAACCTAATTATTACAAAATGTTCCGAATGTTGTTTTACTGAAATTTTGACAATTGTTCATTGAAACCCTTTCTCTTCCAAAAAGGCCACTCAACATGAATTCGGGTCTTAATAAGTTTTACTAAAAATCTGTTTTAATAAAAAATAATTTACATTAAAGTTTAATTCACATATGCACATAATTTACATTTTACGAAATTCTGTGAACAAATGAAGTATATTTACATCTGTTTTTTACGTTATTTGCTTACTTATACAATCACACATACGCACATACACAACAACACATACAAACGCACACAATATATCAATTCAGAAAAATAAAAATGTCACAAAAAATAACTTAAATTAATTCGAAAACAAAAAACATAAATTTCTTTAACTATTTATTTCCACTTTTTTATTGTTTGAGCATTTTTGATTTTCGCCATCATACAAAAACAACATACAACAGTACATTTTTCGGTACTTTATGACAAAAAAAAAACTGGGCTGCTTATAATAATTTATTTTTGTGTGGTAAATGGCGAAACAGTCCTAATAGCCCGTTTAGATTAGTCATATTAAATCGACCCGATTTCTAAATCCCACTTTCAAATCCTAGTTGTTTAGACTAGTCTAAAATGATATAAGATGCCAGTCAGATGATCTTTGTTTACGAATACATACGTGAATTTGCGAAAAGAATTGCTCGAAATTAAAAATGGAATGGAATACTGCAAAAATAATCTGACAAATTGCTATCATCCATTTTATTTTTATTTAATATTTTTTCTATTTTTCCGCTTCTGCTTGTTTTTGTGTGTTTGTGTTTACAGTTATTTGAAAAATGTAAATAATAGGGTTCTGACTTTTTTACAACCTCATATCCCTGTCATATTATGATGAGCTTTTGCATAAGATTAGATAAAATCTTAATTACAATGTGATTCGATAGAAAAAAGCTCACGCACAAAAAGCTTTTAAAGTTTTTATAGATGAGCTTTTTGAAAAAAAAAAAATTTGGAGTCACTTTAAGCAAATAAATAACTCAAAACAATCGTTAAAGCTACATGACATATCCAGAATGGCATAAGCTTTTGTTTCTCACCAATTTTATCGTCATATTATTACATATGTGCGGGACCTTTTTTCAATATTTAAATGGAATAAAAATTGTTTTAGTCATTAATAGGCAAAAATGTCATTTTCGCTACAGGAAATCATTTTTGAGAAAAAAGGTCAAAAAGTCATCACCCTAGTAAATAAACGACACGTGAATAGCACTGTTACACTACAGCTTTTTGCCGGGTTAACCCACTTCATGCGGATTTATTTGCTTAATCTGCTCAAATCTGACCAGATTTGCCATACAAAAATTAAATCCTCTCATTGCTGGGTTTATTTTAAATCCGGCACAAATCCACCAAAAATACAGTGTTGTATTCGGTATTTGTGCAAAAAAATCCAATTCTACTAAAAAAGTACCAAAAGTTGCAACTGTTTTTGCAACAGAGTTTGTCGTGTTTTACACGTTTACGATTGGTCGCATGAGATTTTGTGGAGTTAATAAATCTAAAGTTATTTGAATATCATAAAATTATTTATTTTTTTACATTAGACACTTTTTTAACAAAAAGTACGCTTGATACCATGATACAAAAATGTATCCCTGTGTGTAAAATATACCAATATGAGCAAAGAGGGGACGATATCTCATACGAGAAATTGTAAAAGTGTAAAACACGACTTTATTAGTTATTTTGTATGTATACGCAAACAAACATCAGCTGACAGTTTTTATCCTCGAAAAGCGAAGTGTAACCAGCAAAGATTAACCCACTGGATCTATTAAACCCAGGTTAACCCTTCAGTAGTGTAACCGGGGTAGAACATAGTTGCCAATATTGGTATAGAATGCAATGGTTGCTTTTTTAGGAGCAAACAGCAGAGTTGTATATCAAAATATTTCGATTTAATGTCAAGTTTACACTTGCGCTCTAAAATCCACTGGATTTCACGAAATCCTGAAATATATCCCGGTGTTTACATATGCGCAGCTGATCGAACATGAATTTTCAAAACAAGTTGTTGTAAATTGAATTAGTCATCAAAAATATACGACAATATAGAACTTTTCAACTTTATTTCGAAAATTATAGTAAAATTATCAATATATCGTATTAATTGTGTATAGTAATAACAAATGAAAAAATAAAAAAATATTTTATCGTTGATACATCATAATAATAAATTTTGATAGATAAAAGTTGTGTTCAGAACTTGCAGCAGTTTTCCCGTTTAGTGCTAAAAATGCGTTCCCGTACTCCGAAGTTCAGCAAGACTTGCACTTCTCTTTAAACAAAAACAGCGTCGAAACGCCTTCGAAATCACGAAAAGACGCCGAATGTAAACCAAACATAACATCTGATTTAAAACAAATCCAAGTTTTGAGTTGATTTAATTTTGTATGGTAAATCAGGGTGGATTAAGCCCTTAATCATCATATAAGGGTATAGTCTAAACGGCGATAAAACCTGTTCTTCGTGCTAATGTAAAAACCCTATAAGAAATTTATATTCTTTTCACTTACAAATAGTCGATTGTCAGACTAGCGAGATTTCAACATGGCGACATCTAGATATAGGCGAGGGGTATGAAGTAGTGAAACCATTGCACATGGTTTACTGCGTTTGTGGTGTTGCCTCTTCTTATCATTCGTTCCTGGTTTTTTGTTTTGTTTTCTTTCATTTTAGCTGTGCTCATTTACTTAACTGAGGTTACCATTTGTTACCATTTTTAACCTGCAAAGCGTTCCTTAACCACGAAAAGTGGCAAAAGTGGAACCAATTTTTAAGAGAGTGGAGAGAGGGCGAAAATGGCTTTCTCTTCTACCACAGGCTACCAGGTAAAAAATCTGCAGGTAAAAAATGGCAGAACTGATTTTTCGACTTTTGTTTGACGATTATTTCACATTAAAAAAGAAAATGGACGAAAAACAGAAGAAAAAGTCGAACGCTGACAAATCTAAATTAAAAACTGTGAAATAAAAGAAGAAAATTGATTTTTTATGTTTCATTTTGACATTGCTGCTAGATCTACCATTTTTCCGTTCCTTTACTTTTTTGGTAAAAATGTTCATGAGAGAGCAATTTTGACACTTTTCTCTTTTACCACCCTTACCATTAAAAAAATAAAGGTACAAAGCTTCTATTTTCTCAAGGAAACGATTAACAACAAAACACATACGCAACGGCGGAACAGTAGAAATACATTTGATTGATGGAAATGCGCTTATTCGATTTTTGTTTATTTTGTATTGTTATACCCTACACCACTATGTGGGGAGGGTATTATAAGTTGGTTTTGGCCAAAAAGTTTGTAACGCACCGAAATAATGGTCGTAGACCTATACTTATATATACCAAAATGAATGTCTCGACGAGCTGAGTCGATCTGGCTATGTGTGTCCGTCCGTCCGTCCGTCTGTCCGTCTGCCCATCTAAACCTTGTAATCACCCTATAGGTCGCAATTTTGATCGGATCGTCACCAAATTTTGGGTGTTGATGAGGATCCCGGAGAGGAAGAAGCCTATTGTTTTTGGTGATGGTCGGATAATATTCAGGGGTCGGAATGGGCAAAAAACTTATTTGCGGAAAAAGTCAACGTTTTATTTCCACATCTATAAGGGGTATATCAAAAGCAAAACCTGCTAATGAAAGTAGAAAATATCTCCTTTACAACGATGTATAGTAGGTTGTCGTAGGTGATCAAACATCGAAGATATCGCAATAGTCGCTAATACAACCCAACTTTTCATTTTTGCGATTTTAATTTTAATGACAAATATCACAGCTTTGGATGAAGAACTTCCAAAAGCAAAGCCTGGCTATGAAAGTAAAATATCCCGCCTTTACAATGATGCTAAGTAGGTTGGCGTAGGTGGCCAAATAACGGAGATATAGCAATAGTTGGTAATACATCCCATTTTTCATTTTTTTTCGAAATCGTGCTACAGATCGTAATTTTGATCGGATCACCACGAAATTTTATTGGTTAATGGGGGTCTCACAGAGGAAGAAACCTAAAGATTTTGATCATGGTCGGATAATATTCAGGGTCGGAATGGGTAAAAACTTATTTGGAGAAAAGGTCAACGTTTTATTTCGAAGCCAATATCTCTGTTTCTTTAAGAGGTATATCAAAAGCAAAACCCGACAAGGAAAGTAGAAAATATCACCTTTACAACGATGAAAAAGAGGTTGTCGTAGGTGGTCAAACATCAGAGATATCGCAATAGTCGGTAATGCGTCCCATTTTCCGATTTTTTTGTAACCACGCTACAGGTGGCAATTTTGATCGGATCGTCACGATTTTTTTGGGAGTTGATGCGGGTCCCTCAGAGGAAGAAGCCTATTAAGTTCGGTGATAGTCGGATAATATTCAGGAGTCGGAATAAGCAAAAAGCTTATGTGGAGAAAAGTCAACGTTTTTTTCTTATGCGAATATCTCCGCTTCTGGTAGGAGTATTCCAAAAGGGAAACCCATCAATGGAAGAAGAAAAGATCTCCTTTATATCGATGCAAAGTATGTTGGCGTGAGTGGGCAAACGACCCAGATATCGCAAAAGTCAGTAATATATCCAATTTTTCCATTTTTTGTAATCACGCTACAGGTTGAAATTTTGATCGGATAGTCACGAAATTTTGGGGGTAGATAGGGGCCCACAGAGGAAGAAGCCTGTTGATTTTGGTGATAGTCGGATAATATTTAGGGGTCGAAATGGGGAAAAACTCATGTGGAGACAAATTCAAAGTTTTAGTCTTTGTGAATATATGGGCTTCTAGTAGGGGTATTCCAACGGCAAACCACAATAGTCGGTAATGCATCCAATTCTTCCATTTTTTGCTATCACTCTAAAGGTCGTAATTTTGATCGGATGGTCTCGAAATTTTGGTTGCTTATGGGGGTCCAAGAGAGAAAGATGCATATTAGGTTTGGTGGTAGTCGGATTGTATTCCCTAAAAGAAATGTTTACCAGTGAAAAGCTTATGCACAGGGATAGTGGTGTAGGGTATCACATGGTCGGCCCTGTCCCAACTATAGCCTTTGCTCACTTGTTTTTTAGTTTATTTTTATACGATTTGTTTTTAATGGCGAATTTTTAATGGAAAACACAACAAACACGAATTGTGAAACAAAGAGAAAATGTAAAAATCTGCAATTTCACATGATTGTGTGTAGACACTAAGTCCCGGTCCACACTAGAGTAATTTCATTGTAATAACTTCATGAAATTATGCGTTTCTAGATCAAGTTCAATTGTAGAGCAAAATCATTAAATTGTTGTAGTGGGGAATTCGATCTAAGAACGCCTTGATAACGAAATTTACTCTAGTGTGGACCGAGACTAACGAAACTTAAAAATAAACTTTAACGAAATTAGTTTCAAGAAACCTTGCTAGTCTGACCAACGACTTACCAAGGTAGATGTATCACCAATCAAAAACATCAACCCTACTTTGCATACAAATGGAAATTTCCAATATATCTTCAATCGCCAAAAAATATATTAAAGAACAAGATCACTTCATGTTTATCAAGTCTGGATATCTTTTAAAGTCCACATTTATTTGACGTTTGCGCTATAGAATTAACATTTGAAACCCAGTGGGTTTATTAAATCCGGTTAAGCGTAAACGTGAAATGAAACCCAATGAATTTCAGATGAGTTATCATTGAAAGTTGAAATCGAGTTGCTTATAAGTCGATGGTCAGACTAGCAAGATTTCAACATGGCGACGTCAAGTTTATTGGCGAGGGGTATGAAGTATTGAAACCATTGTACATGGTTTACTGTGTTTGTGGTGTTGCCTCTTCTTGTCATTCGTTGCTGGTTGCTTTTGTTTCGGTTTCTTTCATTTTATTTTCTCAAGCAAACGATTAACAACAAAACACATACGAAACGACGCAAAAGCAAAAAAAACATTTACATTTAATAAAAACGTTTCACTGATGGAAATGCGCTTATTCGATTTTTGTTTATTGTATTGTTTTTAGTTTATTTTTGTATGTTTTGTTTTTATTGGCGAATTTTTTAATGGTAAACACAAGAAACACGAATGGTGAAATAAAGAGAAAATGCAAAAATCTGCAATTTCACATGATTATGTGTAGACACTAACGAAACTTAAAAAAGAAACTTTAACGAAATTGGTTTCAAGAAACCTTGATAGTCTGACCAACGACTAAGTTGGTATAAGATCATGAAATTGATGTAGTGGTGAACTCGAACGACGCCAAATTGTAAGAAATTGTTACAATAAAATCACTCTAGTGAGGCCAGGACTAAAGGTGAGAACACAATGGGTTTTTGTTGCTTTCTTGGCGTGAAAGCGAGAAATTAAACTGTACTGTTTTCAATAGAACAGCCCACAACGAAGCAAGATTTCAAGCGCCGAAGTTAAAATTTTTTTTAACTTTGGAATTCGCATTCGACTTGATTTTTGACATTCCATTCTGGCAGTTTATTTGACACAACACAATCAATTTTAACAACAACAATTGGCGGTGACTTGCATATTTTCATTTTTCCGATAAATAATAACAAAAACTAGACGATGTTTGAGGAAAAATTAATAAATTGCTAAATACTTTTTTGTTTACCCAAAACATATGATCGACGGCGCCAAAATGTCACGCTTCGATATGTGATACCTAAAAAAAGCGGCGTGAAGAAGCAATAATTTTGACATTTCAAAGCAAGCCAAGCAAGCAACGAGGCTGATTGTGTTCTGGCCTTAAGTGGCTGACTTTCTTTAGTCGATGGTCAGACAAGAGAGGTTTCGTGTAAAAAGTTGCGTTGCGTTTAGTTAGTCGTACCTATGACGAGTTCCCAAATACTGAAATTTTCTGATTTTACTTTAGTGTGGGAGTCGATTGTCCATTGTACATTTCCGGAAAAGAAAGAAAAATAAAAGGGCAACCTAGGCATACTTTATTCTTTTGAGGCATGCCTAAATACGTCCGTATTCCTTAAAGTTGAAAAAATTAAAATAAAAGTTGAAAAAATTTTAAATGTGATTTTGGACTCAACTTATTTGGGTAGTACGGACGCTCAGAGAGCGTTGTTGTGGTATGTTGGTGAATAATGTGTGTACGTCGCGCTGAGAGTTAAGTATAGCTGTTTATCAGAAATAACCCTGCATCATGGCACTTTCTTAATGTTGTTGGGGAAATTACAACAAAAATAATTTTTTTTTATAAAGGGATTTGACTTTTCATATTCGATCAGCTGGTGTGATACCACTACCTGGTAGTTCTGTCATGCCCTGCATTTACAAATGACAGGACAGTTGAGTTCATGTATTGATTGTCAAAAACCCAAAACTTGCCTGTGTGACGTAGGCGTCCAGACAACTTCAAAAACAGTTGTAAAATTATTAATGAAAATAATCGATTCCTTTTCGCTTTCCGTTCACATATTTTGTTTTTGTACATATTCTTTTGTTTTCAGCACATTTGAATTATCATCTCACTTCTTTTTTAAAAAATGTCAAAAATTTGTCGACCCGACTGTCTGTGAAAAAATGATGGACAGCTGGGAGACAAACGACAAATGTATGTATGTGTTAGTAAATCAGAATTGTATTTGAAGACAAACTGTCTGGTGTAAACGCCTAGTGAAGCGGTGCAATAAAGACAGGCTCCAAATATGTTAAACACATTTTCAATATATTTTCCCATACTGCTGTGAGAACAACGTGCCAATTAGTCTTCTCTATATTCTCGAACAGCTGCTTTCAAGGCTAGATTTTTGTTGCTTATTTTTTCCGCCTTGCTTCAAAGCGCAAAAGTGAAATTGTACTGTTTTCAATAGAACAGACTACAACAAAGCGAGGCTTCAGACCACAAAAATGAAAATTGTTGAACTTTTGAACTCTTCGCATGGCCTCATTTTTGACATTTCGTTTCGACATTCAATTTGACATAAACACATGTTCAATCTGAAAAATAGAATTTGGCTGTAATTTTTATGTTCAGTACTAACTACTTACGAACAATTCATATTAAAAATGTAATTTTATTTGATAAATTGAAATGATTATATTTATAGCGCCCACGAATTTTACGCTTCGATGTGTTATACCAATAAATAAGCGGCCTAGTGAAGAAATAAGCTAAGCAGAAAAATGAAGCGAAAAGTTGACTCTGTTCTCACCTTCAATTCCATAGATTATCTGTTAAAACGCCTGTTTTAAGTGCAAGAGTAAAATGCCTCTTACACTTAACCGGATTCAATAAACCGACTGGGTTTTAAATATCAATTCCATAGCGCAAACGTCACATAGAACCTCATGAAGTGGGTTATACCCCGTTTAGACTTTGTTAACCCAGTTGTCTATGCTTCAAAAATAGTCGGTTTTTTACTTTTGTAAAATAATTTACAAAAAACCGACTATTCTTGACGCATAGAAAACTGGGTTAACAAACTATTATTCATTATTCTCGCTTATAGGGTTGCCGTTTACCCATGTTATATACATGTTTTAATTGCACCAGGGGCTCAATTCTTGTTCTATGAAAATTTGAAATGAAAACTTTTATACAGGAAATAAATGTCAAATGAAAAAAATTGTAAAGAAAATATTTTTCATTTCAAATTTTCATAGAACAAGAATCCATCCCCTGGACCAATGTTTTTTAAGTATTTGGTTTTTTGGTTATGGGCTTCTAAAATACTGAGGTCTTATTATTGGCAAAATTGAAAACCGAATATTTGATATTTGACACACACTGTAATAGCCCGTTTAGACTAGTCATTTTAAATCGACTCGATTTTTAAATCCAACTTTCAAATCCTAGTTGTTTAGACTAGTCTAAAATGATATAAGATGCCAGTCAGCTGTTCTTTGTTTACGTATACATACGCGAAATTGCAAAAATAATTGCTTGAAAATTAAAAATGGAATGGAATACTGCACAAAATAATGTGACAAATTGCTATTAAATATGTTGTTTACCATTTATATTAAATTAAAGCTACATCCATTTTATTTTTATTTCATATTTTTTCTATTTTTCCGCTTCTGTTTGTGTTTGTGTTTACAGTTATTTGAAAAATTTAAATAATAGGGTTATGACTTTTTTACAAGCTCATATCCCTGTGTCATATTTTGATGAGCTTTTGAATAAGATTAGATAAAATCTTATTCACAAGGTGATTCGATAGAAAAAAGCTCATGCACAAAAATCTTTTACAGTTGAGCTTTTTGGAAAAAAATTTGTAGTCACTTTAAGCACATAAATAACTCAAAACAATCGTTAAAGCCACACGACGTATCTAGAATGGCATAAGCTTTTTTCTCACCAATTTTATCGTATTGAATGTAAACCACTACTTCATACCCCTCGCCTATATCTAGATGTCGCCATGTTGAAATCTCGCTAGTCTGACCATAGACTATTTGTATGTGAAAAGAATATAAATTTATTATAGCGTTTTTACATTAGCACGAAGAACAGGTTTTATCGCCATTTAGACTATACCCTTATACGATGATTAAGGGCTTAATCCACCCTGATTTACCATACAAAATTAAATCAACTCAAAACTTGAATTTGTTTTAAATCAGATGTTATGTTTGGTTTACATTCGGCATTTTTTCGTGATTTCGAAGGCGTTTCGACGCTGTTTTTGTTTAAAGAGAAGTGCAAGTCTTGCTAAACTTCGGAGTACGGGAACGCATTTTTAGCACTAAACGGGAAAACTGCTGCAAGTTCTGAACACAACTTTTATCTATCAAAATTTATTATTATGATGTCTCAACGATAAAATAATTTTTTATTTTTTCATTTGTTATTACTATACACAATTAATACGATATATTAATAATTTTACGATAATTTTCGAAATAAAGTTGTAAAGTTCTATATTGTCGTATATTTTTGATGACTAATTCAATTTACAACAACTTGTTTTGAAAATTCATGTTCGATCAGCTGCGCATATGCATCTACCTTGATCATTGTGATATGTTTGAAATCAACAAAAAATAAGTGTAAACACCGGGATATAGTTTAGGATTTCGTGAAATCCAGTGGATTTTAGAGCGCAAGTGTAAACTTGACATTAAATCGAAATAGTTTGATATACAACTCTGCTGTTTGCTCCTAAAAAAGCAACCATTGCATTCTATACCAATATTGGCAACTATGCTCTACCCCGGTTACACTATTGAAGGGTTAACCTGGGTTTAATAGATCCAGTGGGTTAATCTCGTATACATACAAAATAACTAACTAATGTAAAAAAATAAATAATTTTATGATATTCAAATAACTTTAGATTTATTAACTCCATAAAATCTCATGCGACCAATCGTAAACGTGTAAAACACGACAAACTCTGTTGCAAAAACAGTTGCAACTTTTGGTACTTTTTTAGTAGAATTGGATTTTTTTGCACAAATACCGAATACAACACTGTATTTTTGGTGGATTTGTGCCGGATTTAAAATAAACCCAGCCATGAGAGGATTTAATTTTTGTATGGCAAATCTGGTCAGATTTGAGCAGATTAAGCAAATAAATCCGCATGAAGTGGGTTAACACGGCAAAAAGCTGTAGTGTAACCGTGCTATTCATGTGTCGTTTATTTACTAGGGTGATGACTTTTTGACCCTTTTTCTCAAAAATGATTTCCTGTAGCGAAAATGACATGTTTACCTATTAATGACTAAAACAATTTTTATTCCATTTAAATATTGAAAAAAGGTCCCGCACAAACCACTTTCAATTTATGTGATACATGGAATAAAGCTATATATGATATAAAATGATATATATCGTCACCATAAATGCCCAAAGACGTAACCCACAAAACCAAAACTTTACAGGAGAAGCAAAAAACGGTATAAAATTAAAAACTGTTTTATGGAATATTAATCTTATGAAAGCGAGTATATGGGATATTATGGATCATATACGAAGGGGAATTAGTAGTGAAACCAAAACCGCTGAAGTGCTTAGTTTTGAGATCCTCCATTACAACAAAATCTGCAATATTATCCCATTTTCCGAAATGCCATTTCTTGAATAGCATCGTTGTTTTTGAACGTAGAAGCTTGAAATTTTGCCAGAGCATGTGTTTTAGATTTATGTATCAGATTACGTCAAAAATCGAATTTCGATTTTCATGTCGGTTACGTCTTCGGCCATTTATGGTGACGATATGTAATAATATGACGATAAAATTGGTGAGAAACAAAAGCTTATGCCATTCTGGATATGTCATGTAGCTTTAACGATTGTTTTGAGTTATTTATGTGCTTAAAGTGACTCCAATTTTTTTTTTTCCAAAAAGCTCATCTATAAAAACTTTAAAAGCTTTTTGTGCGTGAGCTTTTTTATCGAATCACATTGTAATTAAGATTTTATCTAATCTTATGCAAAAGCTCATCATAATATGACACAGGGATATGAGGTTGTAAAAAAGTCAGAACCCTATTATTTACATTTTTCAAATAACTGTAAACACAAACACACAAAAACAATCAGAAGCGGAAAAATAGAAAAAATATTAAACAAAAATAAAATGGATGATAGCAATTTGTCAGATTATTTTTGCAGTATTCCATTCCATTTTTAATTTCGAGCAAGTCTTTTCGCAAATTCACATATGTATACGTAAACAAAGATCATCTGACTGGCATCTTATATCATTTTAGACTAGTCTAAACAAGTGGGAAATTAGAAATCGAGTCGATTTAAAAGGACTAGTTTAAACGGGCTATTAGGACTGTTTCGTCATTTAATTGCTAAAACAGGCAACATTTTTCGTCATTCACCACACAAAAATAAATTATTATAAGCAGCCCAGTTTTTTTTTTTGTCATAAAGTACCGAAAAATGCAACTGTTGTATGTTGTTTTTGTATGATTTAGAAAATCAAAAATGCTCAAACAATAAAAAAGTGGAAATAAATGGTTAAAGAAACTTGCAAAAATTATGTTTTTTGTTTTCGAATTAATTTAAGTTATTTTTTGTGACATTCTTATTTTTCTGAATTGATATATTGTGTGCGTTTGTATGTGTTGTTGTGTATGTGTGATTGTGTGCGTAAGAAAATTACGCAAAAAACAGATGTAAATATACTTCATTTGTTCCCAGAATTTCGTAAAATGTAAATTATGTGCATATGTAAATTAAACTTTAATGTATATTATTTTTTATTAAAACAGATTTTTAGTAAAACTTATTAAGACCCGAATTCATGTTGAGTGGCCTTTTTGGAAGGGAAAGGGTTTCAATGAACAATTGTCAAAATTTCAGTAAAACGACATTCGGAACAATTAGGTTTGTAATTTTACTTGATAATTTTTGAGAAATGGTGCTGAAAAACTTTTTGTCAACTTTTCTTTATACAACTGACAAAATTTATACAACTGACAAATTAGGTTTGTAATTTTACTTGATAATTTTTGCGAAATGGTGCTGAAAAACTTTTTGTCAACTTTTCTTTATACAACTGACAAAATGCGAAACATTTATTATCGTCTAAACAGACAATCATAATTATCACAATTTAACACGTAATAGCTTGTTTATGTTATAGGTTTTTACAGTTAAACCTACTCAATGAGGATTTATTTGAAATATAAGCAACGGAATTGACATTTAAAACCCAGTGGGTTTGTTAAATCCGGTTATATGTAAACCTATAATATGAGTGTTCGTTTACTTGCAATTTGAATAAATTGTTACTGGATGTTGTTCGTTTACAGTACAAAACAAAAGACCTTAGTCGATTACAAGAAGTTACTGGACTTGTACAAATTTGTAAAAATTATTTAGTAAACGAACATACCTATTATTAGAAATTATCACGTAAAAGGACACAGCTATTGTGTATCGCAGGCTATCATATCTGCGTGAATGGCACAGAAGAAGAGGGTGAAAATAAACAATAAACAATTCCTCAAAAACAGTTCGCGATATCAAAATCGGCGTTGTGTCAGAAAAAAATTAACCCGTGCTTGAACGGATAATGCAAGATCTCCAAGTTATGCACCGTGAGATATACTAACATTTGATATTGCATGAAGACATGACCGAAAAATGGACTTTTTTCTCGTCAGACCCGACATAATTGGAAAATTGTTCAAAAAAGGCTCATGTGGATTGGTGCAATGAAATTGTGAATAAAAGCGTTCGCGTCTATTCAAACGACGTTTTCCGTCACAGACGATGGATCTTGGATGTATGCTTAGGAGCCCCAAACAAAACAGAAATCGACCGTGCCAAATCCCAAGAAAAGTAGTTCGTTGTTGCCTGTTTCTTCTTTGTGGCTACTGGTCCGATCAAAATAGACATGCGTATAAGGGTGAAATAGCAAAAATTCCCACAAAGCTGAATTTTGGTGGAGAGCTAGGGTTGGCCATTAGAAGCAACGTCGTAAAAGTCCCCATCGATCCCATGTGTGCAAAACAAGTTATTCGGGGTCAAAGGTCATTTTTGGAGGCATTATTCAGTTTTTTTAATTTTTCTCAAAAACGGTAAGACTTAGCAAAAGCCGGCTAAAGTAAAAGTTGTATATTCAATAATTGTCTACAAGAATGGTATCTATGATTCTTAGAAAAGACTTACCGTTTTCGAGATATCGCGATCTAAAGGTCAAATAAAAAATTAGCCGCATAAGTACATTATGAGGCGAACCGGTTAAAGTAATGACACTATGTGTTAGATACTTTCATAAGCTTTCAAACGATATCCACCCCCGCTTTTTAAATTTGGCCTTTCAGGTCGAATAACCGGCGAACCGGATCCGCAACCGTTAAGAATTATACATTTCCGTAATCAGCGCAACAAACCCTACCTTCTGACAGAACATGAAAAAAATCGGAGAGTTTTCGTTGAGGTCGTTCCCGTTGGGCTTTCGATTATACATGTGGGTTAAATTTGCTATTTTTGCATAAAATGACTCTAACATTGAATAACTCTATTAAACTTGCTCCGATTTTGTTGGATTTTTTTTAGAAGATAGCTACAATTTCGCTCTTCAAGAAAATATATATTTTTTGGGGGACATACCCGATTACTTCGCTTATTTTAGCCGGTTCGTCTGAATATGTGCATATTTCCCTTATAAGTGCATAAAAATCATGTGTTTTTTAGAACAGCTATATCTTAAGAATGGTTCCTTCTAGGAAAAATTTATAGGGATAAAACTTGTAGATAATTTTTCTGTCACAATATTTACTTTAGTCACTTTTTGATTAGATCAACCGTTTTCAAAAAATAAATCCGAGAACCTAAAAACCATTAAAATTTGACCTTTGACCCCGAATAACTTTTTTTGAACACATGGGATCGATGGGGACTTTTAGGACGTTACTTCTAATGGCAAACCCCAGCTCTCCCCCAAAATTCAGCCCTGTGGGAATTTTTGCTATTTCAATGTCTATTTTGACCGGACTATACTACGACTTGAGGAACGTAGGACGGTTAATTCTGAGTGATACACTACAATTTGTTTGCTGATGTCTCCTGAAAAATCCGATAAACGAATAAAAGAAGACATCACACATCAATAAAATAATAAAACTATAATAATAATTGTTCCACAAACATCCCAGGCGGGACAGGGGAGACTTCTCATATATCAATGAGTGCACCCCGATTCATATTAGCTCAATGATATGGGACCTACTGTTTATCGCCGAGTCCGAACGGCGTGTCTGAGACACCACTTGTAGAGAAGTTATACAAGGCTGAAATATTCAGAAAATGTCGCCAACATTACTGAGGGGTATTTTGCCACCGTTGAAAAGTGTTTGATGTTGACTGGCCGGGGAATCGAACCCACGACCTTTAGCGTGCAAGGCGGGTGTGTATACCATTGCACCACGGTGGCACCCAAAAAAAAACAAATAAATAAAATAATAAACTATTTTTGTTAATATTTGCGCTTTCATTATCAGGCTGTATTCTATCCTATAGAAAGGTCGCTTCTACATATAGTCCCTTTCTGAAGGAAGGGGTGATTTATAGTCCCTTTCTGAAAGAAAGGGTGCTTCTATAGCCCCTTTCTGAAAGAAAGGCTGCTTCTATATTCCCTTTCTGAAAGAAATGGTGCTTCTATAGTCCCTTTCTGAAAGAAAGGGTGCTTCTATAGTACCCTTTCGGAAAGAAAGGGTGCTTCTATAGTCCCTTTCTGAAAGAAGGAGTGCTTCTATAGTCCCTTTCTGAACGAAAGGGTGCTTCTATAGTCCCTTTCTGAAAGAAAGGCTGCTTCTATAGTCCCTTTCTGAAAGAAAGGGTGCTTCTATAGTCCCTTTCTGAAAGAAAGGGTGCTTCTATAGTGCCTTTCTGAAAGAAAGGATGCTTCTATAGTGCCTTTCTGAAAGAAAGGGTGCTTCTATAGTCCCTTTCGGAAAGAAAGGGTGCTTCTATAGTCCCTTTCGGAAAGAAAGGGTGCTTCTATAGTGCCTTTCTGAAAGAAATGGTGCTGTGTAGGCCCTATCGGAAAGAAAGGGTGCTGTGTAGGCCCTATCGGAAAGAAAGGGTGCTGTGTAGGCTCTATCGGAAAGAAAGGGTGTTGCGTAGCCCCTTTCTAGAGTCCGTTTCTGAAAGAAATTGTGATTCTAAAGTCCCTTTCCGAAATAAATGGCGATTCTAAAGTTCTTTCGAAAAGAAAGGGTGCTTCTATAGTCGCTTTCGGAAAGAAAGCGTGCTTTATAAACCCGTTCGGAAAGTAAGGGTCCTTATATAGCCCCTTTCAGAATGAAAGGATGCTTCTATAATCCCTTTCGGAAAGAAATAGTACTTCTATAGTCCCTTTCGGAAAAATTCTGCTTCTATAGTCCCTTTATGAAGGAAGGGGTTTCTTTTAACCCTTTCTGAAATAGGGGTGCTTCTGAAAGAAAGGGTGCTTCTATAAACACTTACTAGAAAAGGGTCCTTCTACGATCGCTTTCTGAGGAAATGATTGCTTCTATACACACTTTCTGAAAAAGGTTCTTCATAGTCCGCTCCTAGGCTGCTTCTATATAAACTTTCTGAAAAAAGGGTGCTTCTATATTAGGCCGGGGCGATTTGAATGGAAGGAAAAAAGTGTTATCGGGCGCCTGGAGTTTCTGATTCTTGGGATTATACTTAGCAAAAAAGTCAACTAGACCATATGTCTACGGTGAAAATCGAGCCCCCGGATTTTGACTAGAAGTTTTTTTAAGGATTTTCGGATATTTTGGTATATAACAACCAAACCACTGATATTTTCGATCCAATACAAAGACGACAATTGGAGCCAAGACAATAATAAAGAACTCCCTAGTACATCGCAAAAGCATTGGAACGCTCCTTCAGGTAGTTATGGCCTCGAGAAGGTGCACATTTTTCGGAAAATATCGATAAATGACACTCTGCTACAAAATGGGACTCAAATTCAGTGAGTGGAAAATCCCTTTTGGAGATGAAAGCCCTTGGTAAGTGTACTAAGAACCCAAAAGGAAATTGTCACCATAGGTCAAGTTTCCGAGATATCGAATGATTAATGGTTTAATTTTGGCCCCTTAATTTGCGAGAAAATAGCTTTATGTCTCTGTTAAGCGTTATTGTAGCTTCATTTTGAGATTACATGTCAAATCGAATGGTGAATCTTTTTGTAGAATATTTCATCCTTCTAACTCAATTCCTTCCATGTCCTTTTCGTAGTTTATTTTTTTAACCGTAGTAAAAGAACCACAAGACGAGATTTTACAGCATCCAAATATTCTACAAAAATGTTGTTCACCTTTTACAGCATCCAAATATTCTACAAAAATGTTGTTCACCTTGCACCTTCTCGAGGCCATAACTGCCTGAAGGAGCGTTCCAATGCTTTTGCGATGTACTAGAGAGTTATTTATTATTGTCTTGGCTACGATTGTTGTCTGTGTGTTGGATCGAAAATATCAGTGGTTTGGTTGTTATATGCCAAAATGTCCAAAAATCCTTGAAAAAAACTTCAAGTCAAAATCCGGGGGCTCGATTTTCAACGTAGACATATGGTCTAGTTGACTTTTTTGCTCAGTACAATCCCAAGAATCAGAAACTCCATGCGCCCGTGATGGTGTTCAAATCGCCCCACTCTATTCAATATACACTTTTTGCCGTAAAGATGCTTCTATAAAATGTTGAAAAACACAAAAGTAAACATATTTTTCGATAACAAATGTTTATTTTTGTGTTTCTCAAGAAGAAGAACAGTGCTAAAGAAGATAAGAATACAAAGCAACACGTTTCGATGTTAGTCAACGCCGTCATACTACAGAGGCACTCGAAACGACTTTATAAAACGGCGTCAAAACCTGGCAGAATGTTGATAAAACATGTCCCCTCATATTTTATATTTTAGGTCTTCAATATTACCAAGTCTTTAAAATTTTCGCTGCACATATAAAATTTCGACAAACGTCGTCAAAAATCGAAAAAGTCTTCAAAATTCTCTCTGTACAAAAATTTCGTTTTCAATAATGCCGGTGTGCATATATATATATATATGTATATGTATATAAATGAAAAGAGATATATAACTATTATATATATTATATATACGAAGTGTGAAAATTAAAACAAAACAAAAAAAATATAGGAAAAAGTGCTACATAAACAAAATAAAAGCAAAAAAACATCCCGCGCTGCGCAATTAAGAAAAAAAAATAAATCATTTCAAAAAAAAAAAAAAAAACAGCAACAAAAGATAAGGAGATTGAAACGGTAAGTGGTCCATTTTATAAAATCTTATTATTAAATCTTTTGTATCCTAAAAAAAATTAATAATGGATCCTGTACAACTCATTAACAAGCAAGAAGAGCTCGGACATACCATGTCAGAGTTCTATACTGAGTTAAACAGGACCATGATAAAAGTGTATGGAGGAGGCAGTTTTCGAAAAAGCTCTCGAACTAGAAAAGTCCTTCACGGAACTAAGAGAGGAATTCGAGAAGAATGAAAGGGAACTCCAATCACCACCTCACACCTTGAGTAAGAACAAATATTACACAAGTAACTTTGTCAATCAGGTGAAAGATGTGATTGAAAAATTTATGTGGCGGATGGCCGATATTAAAAGTAAAGGGACGGATCATAAAAGAGCTTCTACACTAACTCTTATTGATTTTGAAGGCGCTTGTGCACCTCCTGCTTATTCTGAAACAAGAAAAGCAGTTCCTTTAATGCCGTCAGGGTCGGACAAGAATGTCGAAAATAGAAATAACGGCATTAAAAATACCTCATCAGAGAGGCAGATCAGTCAAAACTCTGCATCGTATTTGACTATGCATTTCAGATACGCTCTCAATGAGTAAGAATTTAGCATAAATGATGCTACAGAAAACAATATTCCTCGTGAAGAAGTTCGGGATAGGTTCAACACTGCCGAAAAATTCTTTTTCGAGTATTCGAAAGAGTTCGGCCAAGATGAACTGACAGAAATATTTTTCAATTTGAAAGATAGTTACCTTGGTATTCCCAGGAAAGAGACCTAGTCAATGTCTCTTCCTTTTAAGCTTCCAACCATTGAAATCCCAGTGTTCAATGGGAATCGTTTACGGAGTTTTTCGAGCAGCTTGTGCTCAGTCAGCCAATAACAAAGACACAACAAATGTGTATGTTAAAGGCAAAAGTAAGTGGCGAGGCGCGCAGAAAAATTTCTAAGTTGCCAGCCACTGAAGAATATTTTGAAACGGCTTGGAGTATACGGCTTGAAGTATACGACATCAATATACGTCAGGTCGATCTTAGATGCCCCGAATGTGTCTTACAACTCACAAAGTGTGAAGAAATTTGTAGACACGATAGGGGAAAGCATTAGAGGCAACACGAGTCGATGCAGAAGAACTGTATCAAGGATTCGTTTGCTATGTTCTGCAAAGAAAACTGGATAAAAAGTTAAGAATCCAGTTTGAGCAGACCATAGGAGCTCAGAAAAAGCTTCCAAAAATTGACTACCTCATGAAATTTTTAAAACAAATGCAATTTTTATTACAGGCGAGTCAACAATTTTCAGGGTATTACGGTAAAAAAAAGTACGTTGACCCAAGTTCACGATGGGGAGATCAGTCAAGATCGCAATCACAAAATGTGAAGGAATGGCGATCTGACAAAAATACGAGAGGGCAACATATACAAAAGGAGAAATGTCCTCTTGGTTCCACAAACAGCAAAACTAAATAAATAGTGCTAAAAAGAGAAAAATGTTAAATAAATGTTGAAAAAAGCTTTCTTAAAACCAGTTTATCCCTAAACATATGCTCTAAACATATGCTGCAAAATATAACACAACAAATAAAAACTTTTGGGGCGTTGTTGGCTCCAGAAATATGCAATAGTTTTCTATTTAAAACCTATAATAAAAAACGGAAATTTCCCATTTTGAAAGCTAATTATTTTGTGAATATGCCTACCACAAGTCGCCGCAGTGTTAAAAGTAAAAAAATTATATGTGGGCAATGTAGACGTGAAATTAAAGTAGACACGGAAGACAACATCGAATGCGACAAATGTGAGAAAATATATCATGTAATATGCACAAAGCTATGTAAAGGTCAATACGATTGTCTAGTTAAAAACCGTGATAAAGAGTATATATGCCATCAATGTGATGACAGTATTATGTCAGACGAATCAATGAAAGACGATTTAAAAGAAATTAATGCCAAGCTTAGTAAACTGGATGATTTAAATTAATCAATGAACTTCATTTCATTAAAATTTTATGATTTATTAAATGGATTTAATGAAAATAAGAGGAAAATAGAAAACCTTGAGAGAGAAAATCGTGATCTCAAAATGGAAGTTAAAACTTTGCAAAGTTCCGTGAAATTCTTAAATGATCAACGTGTTAAAAATTACAGCGTTATAAGTGGAATTGAATATAAAAGTTAAGTAAATGCAGCACAAACAGTTATTGAGTTCTCAAAAGCCGTTGGCGTTGAAATACCTTAAGAAAGCAATAATGACGCATACTATTTGCGGAAGAACAACCAGAATAATGAAAAAACAAGTTTCGTAGTGAAATTTAAAACGAAGGCTGCTAAGGACAAATTAATAGCCACGAAATCAAAATTGAGAACCAGTGAGCAAACAAAATCTATTTATGTGAATGACTTCTTAAGTAGAGAATCTATGCAACTTCCAAATTACGCCAAATCGCTAAAATCTGTTGGGTATGAAAAAGTTTATTCTCATTCGGGAAGAATTTTTGTCAAGGAAAATTAAATAACCAAGCCAAGATTAATCAAGTCGCAAGAAGACGTGGATGCTATATTAGTGGATGCTACCACCAAGAAATACCGCAGACAATCACAAAGACCAATCCCTGTTTCAAAAGATGTATCTGATGATAATGAATCTGAAGACGATGCTCAATCACCATTTATTTCACCTTCTTAAATTTAACAATATTGATATATTTATGCGTTTTATATTATTTTATTATTAATAAATCATGGATTATAATAATAAATATTTTTTGAATTTAGAAACTTTTAGTACTCATTTAAAAAATTTTAAAAGAAATCATTTGAATATCGTTTCTGTGAACATGAGAAGCATGTCGTCGATTAACAAATTTAAACTTTTGATTTCACAATTTGAGATTCTGCCAGATATTATAGCTGTAAAGGAAACATGGTTTCAATCTGATTTTAAACAAATATATAACATTCCTGGTTATAATTCAGTACATTGCTGTAGAAATTATGCATATGGTGGCACATCACTGCGAAAGTCAAAACTACATTGATGTCATAAGTATTACAATAAATTCAACATTCATTCGACATTGAAGGGGCCCATTGCCCTTTTATCAGTTTTTATAAAATTTTAGAAAAGGTTTTGCACATACAGTTGACAAAATATTTGGATGAACATAATTTGTTGTACAAATATCAATTTGGGTTTAAAAAAGGAAGTGGAGCACAGGAAGCAATTGGTAATGTCGTAAATACCATCAGTAATGGTTTGGATAATGGATCTGGAGGGTTAGGAGGGGTTTTCTATGACTTGTCAAAAGCGTTTGATTTGGTAGACCATGAAATATTACTGCAGAAACTTATTTATTATGTGATTATTGGTAATGCTCGCAAACTTATTGGTAGTTACTTAAGTAATAGGAAACAATTTGTAAAAGTTAATGAATATTGCAGCTGAATGGAGTACATTCAATACGGAGTACCCCAAGGTAGTGTATTAGGTCCACTATTGTTTACAATGTATTTAAATGACATAGCGAATATGAAATTGTATGGAAAGTTAATAATGTATGCTGATGACATGAGTTTGTTTTACCCATTTTCTCATGCAGTGATCTTGAAGGAAAAGATAGAACGTGATGCATATGCCATTTATGAGTTCACTAGAATAAGTGGTTTGGTTCTGAACCCGGAAAAAACTAAAATTTTGAGATTTCAACCTCAGAATGTTAATGAAAGAAATATATTCAATGTGACCATTTGTGGAAAAAATATAATTGAGAGTAACTGCTTAAAATATCTAGGTATATATTTTCAAAGTAACCTACCATGGAATTCCCATATGAAATATTTAAAATCTAAGGTTGCGCCTGCTATCGGGTTACTCTATAAATTTAAAACCAAATTTGATGAAAAAACTAAATTATTGTTATATAATGCCCTCATCCATAGCCATTATAATTATTTGCCCATGATTTATGCTTAAAAAAGAATAGTGATTTCAAGTCCTTACAGCGATCTCAAAACAAAGCTCTGCGAATTGTTTACAACCTTCCACATACGTATTCAACGAACCTATTATTTAAGAGCATATCTAAAACTATTCTGCCAATATATGGCCTTTACAAAATGCAATTATTAACGTACATGTTTAAATCACTAAAAATATTAGTTATCACGTTCTTACATTTTCTCAAAATCAAACTAGATTTAATACCAGAAATTGCTCAAATCTTCACATTAAGAGATGTAGACCAGAAATTACTAAGCAACGCAAAGATATTGCCAAAATCTCCAGTTTTAAATCTAATTTAAAATTATATATTTTGAATGGTATCGAAATGCTTCTTATGTAATATTAACTTTTATTTTTTTAACAAGTCTGTTTTATTTATTTATCACTTTAATATTCTTTGAAAATGAAGTGTTAACTTTTTGTAATTGCCCCAAAAATGTCCATGTGGCGCTGGGGCTACATAAACTCATGTATTTGAAATCCTATTTTGTAATAAAGAAGAAAAAAAATTGAGGGGTTGTCCAGAAATAAGTCTCTTTGCCAAGAAAAGGTAGAGGTAAAGATGAAGTCAATTACTTCAAAATATAATACGAATATGGAAGTGTTAGTAATACCAACCATATTATCCACGGCGCCAGAGACAAAAGTCATTGCGGAAAAAGTTCCACAAGAAATGGCACTAGCGGACCCCAGGTACAATATTCCAAGTGGAATAGATATGCTGTTGGGGGCTGAAATATTTTATGACATACTAGCAAAATGCCCGCTACTTCGTATGCGGATAGCATATAAAAAACAAATAAACAATATATAATATGGAAATGACAAACACTGAAAATTTGGTGGCACTAATACCAATTTTAATCAATATTTATTTTTATCTTAGTACTGTACGTACCATTTAAATTCGATTTTCAAAAAGATCAGCCGTATCTCACCCTTACACATTAACAGCGAGATCAACGTTGCACACCAATACACACCCTAACTCCAAAAAATAAAAATTCCAGCACTGTCCCTACACCCAAAACCAAATTGAGTACCATTAAATAATTTTCGTATACTTATGGTACGTATTTCGACGATATATCTCATCCATACACAGACATTAATACAAAATAATTACAGTAAATTCCATAATAATTACAGTATTTCCAAATCTCAAGATTCCAGCTGTATCCGTTCGTCCAATTCCAAATTGTACCAAACTTAGTATCAAGTCAAACTCTTCGTATCCATAAGTAAGATTTTCCAAAACTACCTCAATCTTTCACTTTAGTAGTAATCTTACTTCCAAATTTCAGGATTCAAACTCTATCCGTTAAACCAAATTAAAATTGTACAAAATTTAGAACAATTTAGAATTTTCGTACCAATTTTCAAAACTTCCTCAACGCAACAGGGCTACAATAATCATACTTTCAAATTGCAGGATTCCACCGCTATCCGTTCACCTACATACAAATTGTATTAAATTTAGTACCATAAGTTTGCTTTTTCAAAACAACCTGAATCCTACTCTTCGACTGTAATCGTAATTCCAAATTTCAGGATTCCAGCTCTATTAATTCACCCGAATCCAAATTGTATCAAATTTAGTACCATTTCATTCCCAAACAAAATTTTCAGGATTCCAGGTCTACACGTTCACCCAAATCTATATTGTACCATATTTAGTACTTCTCGTACCCATACGTACGACTTTTCAAAATTTCCTCAATACTACACTCCTACAGTAATCTTAATTCCAACACTATCCGTTTACTAAAATTCAAATTGTACCAAATTTAGTGGTTTTCGTACCCATAAGTACGAATTTCCAAACTACCTCAATTCTACTGTCCGGCAGTAATCTTAGTTCCGTTCATCCAAATCCAAATTGTACCAAATTTAGTACCATTTAGTACTTTTCGTACCCAAAGGTACGAATTTCCAAAACTATCTCAATCCTACACCCCTACAGTAATCTTAATTCAAAACTTTAGGATTCCATCTCTATCCGTTCACCCAAATCCAAATTTATTACTGCTCGTAATCATAAAAACGAACTTCCAAAACCATATCCTTATTTCAACGCCATTTTCCAACCTTGATTCCCATACCAAATTTGAAGATTCTAGCTTTATCCATTAAAAATATGCAATTGGTACCAAATTTAGAAACTTTTAGTACTTTTCGTACACTTATAGGTCGAGTTTCTAAATACCCTTTGGTACATCTTCCTAACTCTCCACCAATGACCACTCGTTCAAAATTTCAGAATTCTAGCTCTTCGCGTTTGCCTAATACAATGGATTCCATATTTAGTACACTTTAGTACTTTTCGTACCTTTCTACGGCGAATTTCCAAAAACCCCTTTACACAAAAACAAATTGTACCAAATTCTGTACAATTCGATTTTCCAAAACAACCTTAATCCTTTACTTAAAAAGTAACCATAATTCCAAATAACAGGATTCCAGCGCTATCCGTGCACTCAAATCCAAGTTGTACCATTTGGTACATTTCGTACCCATAAGTACGAATTTCAAAAACTACTTCCATCTCAATCTTATACTCCAACAGCAGTCTGACCGAATTCCAGGATTCCAAATTGTATCACAGGTAGTACCACTTAGTAATTTTCGTACCCTTACTACCTCAGTCCTACACTCCAATAGTTATCCTAATTTCAAATTTCAGGACTCAAACACTATCCGTCACCCAAATCCAAATTCTACTCTATAGCCTACCGCGAACGGGTTTCAAATTCTAACTCTTTCCGTTTACTAAAATTCATACTTTAAATTAAAATAAATAAAATTAAAATACTTAAAATTCAGGATTCCAGTTCTATCCGTTCACCCAAATCCAAATTGTAATAAATTTAGTACCATTTAGTACTATTCGTACACATAAATACGAATTTCCAAAATTTCCCCAATCCTATGCTCCAACAATAATCTCAATTTCAAATTTCAGGATTCCAGCTCTGTCCGTTCACTCGAATCCCTATTGTACCAAATTTAGTACTTTTCGAACACATAAGTACGACTTTCCAAAACCACCCTCATATCTCAGTCCTACACTTCACAGTAATCCTAATTCCAAAATCAGGTTTCCAGCTACATACATACGTTCACCCAAATCCAAATTGCACTAAATTTAGTACCATTTAGTACTTTTCGTACCCATAAGTACGAATTTTCAAAACTACCTCCATTCTACACCCCACCAGTAATCTCAATTCCAAATTTCGAGATTCCAACTATATCCGTTCACCCAAATCCCCATTGTCCCAAATTTAGTACTTCTCATTAACATAAGTAAGAATTTCCAAAACTTCCCCAGTCCTACACTCCTTGGTATTCCCAGGAAAGAGACCTAGTCAATGTCTCTTCCTTTTAAGCTTCCAACCATTGAAATCCCAGTGTTCAATGGGAATCGTTTACGGAGTTTTTCGAGCAGCTTGTGCTCAGTCAGCCAATAACAAAGACACAACAAATGTGTATGTTAAAGGCAAAAGTAAGTGGCGAGGCGCGCAGAAAAATTTCTAAGTTGCCAGCCACTGAAGAATATTTTGAAACGGCTTGGAGTATACGGCTTGAAGTATACGACATCAATATACGTCAGGTCGATCTTAGATGCCCCGAATGTGTCTTACAACTCACAAAGTGTGAAGAAATTTGTAGACACGATAGGGGAAAGCATTAGAGGCAACACGAGTCGATGCAGAAGAACTGTATCAAGGATTCGTTTGCTATGTTCTGCAAAGAAAACTGGATAAAAAGTTAAGAATCCAGTTTGAGCAGACCATAGGAGCTCAGAAAAAGCTTCCAAAAATTGACTACCTCATGAAATTTTTAAAACAAATGCAATTTTTATTACAGGCGAGTCAACAATTTTCAGGGTATTACGGTAAAAAAAAGTACGTTGACCCAAGTTCACGATGGGGAGATCAGTCAAGATCGCAATCACAAAATGTGAAGGAATGGCGATCTGACAAAAATACGAGAGGGCAACATATACAAAAGGAGAAATGTCCTCTTGGTTCCACAAACAGCAAAACTAAATAAATAGTGCTAAAAAGAGAAAAATGTTAAATAAATGTTGAAAAAAGCTTTCTTAAAACCAGTTTATCCCTAAACATATGCTCTAAACATATGCTGCAAAATATAACACAACAAATAAAAACTTTTGGGGCGTTGTTGGCTCCAGAAATATGCAATAGTTTTCTATTTAAAACCTATAATAAAAAACGGAAATTTCCCATTTTGAAAGCTAATTATTTTGTGAATATGCCTACCACAAGTCGCCGCAGTGTTAAAAGTAAAAAAATTATATGTGGGCAATGTAGACGTGAAATTAAAGTAGACACGGAAGACAACATCGAATGCGACAAATGTGAGAAAATATATCATGTAATATGCACAAAGCTATGTAAAGGTCAATACGATTGTCTAGTTAAAAACCGTGATAAAGAGTATATATGCCATCAATGTGATGACAGTATTATGTCAGACGGATCAATGAAAGACGATTTAAAAGAAATTAATGCCAAGCTTAGTAAACTGGATGATTTAAATTAATCAATGAACTTCATTTCATTAAAATTTTATGATTTATTAAATGGATTTAATGAAAATAAGAGGAAAATAGAAAACCTTGAGAGAGAAAATCGTGATCTCAAAATGGAAGTTAAAACTTTGCAAAGTTCCGTGAAATTCTTAAATGATCAACGTGTTAAAAATTACAGCGTTATAAGTGGAATTGAATATAAAAGTTAAGTAAATGCAGCACAAACAGTTATTGAGTTCTCAAAAGCCGTTGGCGTTGAAATACCTTAAGAAAGCAATAATGACGCATACTATTTGCGGAAGAACAACCAGAATAATGAAAAAACAAGTTTCGTAGTGAAATTTAAAACGAAGGCTGCTAAGGACAAATTAATGGCCACGAAATCAAAATTGAGAACCAGTGAGCAAACAAAATCTATTTATGTGAATGACTTCTTAAGTAGAGAATCTATGCAACTTCCAAATTACGCCAAATCGCTAAAATCTGTTGGGTATGAAAAAGTTTATTCTCATTCGGGAAGAATTTTTGTCAAGGAAAATTAAATAACCAAGCCAAGATTAATCAAGTCGCAAGAAGACGTGGATGCTATATTAGTGGATGCTACCACCAAGAAATACCGCAGACAATCACAAAGACCAATCCCTGTTTCAAAAGATGTATCTGATGATAATGAATCTGAAGACGATGCTCAATCACCATTTATTTCACCTTCTTAAATTTAACAATATTGATATATTTATGCGTTTTATATTATTTTATTATTAATAAATCATGGATTATAATAATAAATATTTTTTGAATTTAGAAACTTTTAGTACTCATTTGAAAAATTTTAAAAGAAATCATTTGAATATCGTTTCTGTGAACATGAGAAGCATGTCGTCGATTAACAAATTTAAACTTTTGATTTCACAATTTGAGATTCTGCCAGATATTATAGCTGTAAAGGAAACATGGTTTCAATCTGATTTTAAACAAATATATAACATTCCTGGTTATAATTCAGTACATTGCTGTAGAAATTATGCATATGGTGGCACATCACTGCGAAAGTCAAAACTACATTGATGTCATAAGTATTACAATAAATTCAACATTCATTCGACATTGAAGGGGCCCATTGCCCTTTTATCAGTTTTTATAAAATTTTAGAAAAGGTTTTGCACATACAGTTGACAAAATATTTGGATGAACATAATTTGTTGTACAAATATCAATTTGGGTTTAAAAAAGGAAGTGGAGCGCAGGAAGCAATTGGTAATGTCGTAAATACCATCAGTAATGGTTTGGATAATGGATCTGGAGGGTTAGGAGGGGTTTTCTATGACTTGTCAAAAGCGTTTGATTTGGTAGACCATGAAATATTACTGCAGAAACTTATTTATTATGTGATTATTGGTAATGCTCGCAAACTTATTGGTAGTTACTTAAGTAATAGGAAACAATTTGTAAAAGTTAATGAATATTGCAGCTGAATGGAGTACATTCAATACGGAGTACCCCAAGGTAGTGTATTAGGTCCACTATTGTTTACAATGTATTTAAATGACATAGCGAATATGAAATTGTATGGAAAGTTAATAATGTATGCTGATGACATGAGTTTGTTTTACCCATTTTCTCATGCAGTGATCTTGAAGGAAAAGATAGAACGTGATGCATATGCCATTTATGAGTTCACTAGAATAAGTGGTTTGGTTCTGAACCCGGAAAAAACTAAAATTTTGAGATTTCAACCTCAGAATGTTAATGAAAGAAATATATTCAATGTGACCATTTGTGGAAAAAATATAATTGAGAGTAACTGCTTAAAATATCTAGGTATATATTTTCAAAGTAACCTACCATGGAATTCCCATATGAAATATTTAAAATCTAAGGTTGCGCCTGCTATCGGGTTACTCTATAAATTTAAAACCAAATTTGATGAAAAAACTAAATTATTGTTATATAATGCCCTCATCCATAGCCATTATAATTATTTGCCCATGATTTATGCTTAAAAAAGAATAGTGATTTCAAGTCCTTACAGCGATCTCAAAACAAAGCTCTGCGAATTGTTTACAACCTTCCACATACGTATTCAACGAACCTATTATTTAAGAGCATATCTAAAACTATTCTGCCAATATATGGCCTTTACAAAATGCAATTATTAACGTACATGTTTAAATCACTAAAAATATTAGTTATCACGTTCTTACATTTTCTCAAAATCAAACTAGATTTAATACCAGAAATTGCTCAAATCTTCACATTAAGAGATGTAGACCAGAAATTACTAAGCAACGCAAAGATATTGCCAAAATCTCCAGTTTTAAATCTAATTTAAAATTATATATTTTGAATGGTATCGAAATGCTTCTTATGTAATATTAACTTTTATTTTTTTAACAAGTCTGTTTTATTTATTTATCACTTTAATATTCTTTGAAAATGAAGTGTTAACTTTTTGTAATTGCCCCAAAAATGTCCATGTGGCGCTGGGGCTAAATAAACTCATGTATTTGAAATCCTATTTTGTAATAAAGAAAAAAAAAATTGAGGGGTTGTCCAGAAATAAGTCTCTTTGCCAAGAAAAGGTAGAGGTAAAGATGAAGTCAATTACTTCAAAATATAATACGAATATGGAAGTGTTAGTAATACCAACCATATTATCCACGGCGCCAGAGACAAAAGTCATTGCGGAAAAAGTTCCACAAGAAATGGCACTAGCGGACCCCAGGTACAATATTCCAAGTGGAATAGATATGCTGTTGGGGGCTGAAATATTTTATGACATACTAGCAAAATGCCCGCTACTTCGTATGCGGATAGCATATAAAAAACAAATAAACAATATATAATATGGAAATGACAAACACTGAAAATTTGGTGGCACTAATACCAATTTTAATCAATATTTATTTTTATCTTAGTACTGTACGTACCATTTAAATTCGATTTTCAAAAAGATCAGCCGTATCTCACCCTTACACATTAACAGCGAGATCAACGTTGCACACCAATACACACCCTAACTCCAAAAAATAAAAATTCCAGCACTGTCCCTACACCCAAAACCAAATTGAGTACCATTAAATAATTTTCGTATACTTATGGTACGTATTTCGACGATATATCTCATCCATACACAGACATTAATACAAAATAATTACAGTAAATTCCATAATAATTACAGTATTTCCAAATCTCAAGATTCCAGCTGTATCCGTTCGTCCAATTCCAAATTGTACCAAACTTAGTATCAAGTCAAACTCTTCGTATCCATAAGTAAGATTTTCCAAAACTACCTCAATCTTTCACTTTAGTAGTAATCTTACTTCCAAATTTCAGGATTCAAACTCTATCCGTTAAACCAAATTAAAATTGTACAAAATTTAGAACAATTTAGAATTTTCGTACCAATTTTCAAAACTTCCTCAACGCAACAGGGCTACAATAATCATACTTTCAAATTGCAGGATTCCACCGCTATCCGTTCACCTACATACAAATTGTATTAAATTTAGTACCATAAGTTTGCTTTTTCAAAACAACCTGAATCCTACTCTTCGACTGTAATCGTAATTCCAAATTTCAGGATTCCAGCTCTATTAATTCACCCGAATCCAAATTGTATCAAATTTAGTACCATTTCATTCCCAAACAAAATTTTCAGGATTCCAGGTCTACACGTTCACCCAAATCTATATTGTACCATATTTAGTACTTCTCGTACCCATACGTACGACTTTTCAAAATTTCCTCAATACTACACTCCTACAGTAATCTTAATTCCAACACTATCCGTTTACTAAAATTCAAATTGTACCAAATTTAGTGGTTTTCGTACCCATAAGTACGAATTTCCAAACTACCTCAATTCTACTGTCCGGCAGTAATCTTAGTTCCGTTCATCCAAATCCAAATTGTACCAAATTTAGTACCATTTAGTACTTTTCGTACCCAAAGGTACGAATTTCCAAAACTATCTCAATCCTACACCCCTACAGTAATCTTAATTCAAAACTTTAGGATTCCATCTCTATCCGTTCACCCAAATCCAAATTTATTACTGCTCGTAATCATAAAAACGAACTTCCAAAACCATATCCTTATTTCAACGCCATTTCCCAACCTTGATTCCCATACCAAATTTGAAGATTCTAGCTTTATCCATTAAAAATATGCAATTGGTACCAAATTTAGAAACTTTTAGTACTTTTCGTACACTTATAGGTCGAGTTTCTAAATACCCTTTGGTACATCTTCCTAACTCTCCACCAATGACCACTCGTTCAAAATTTCAGAATTCTAGCTCTTCGCGTTTGCCTAATACAATGGATTCCATATTTAGTACACTTTAGTACTTTTCGTACCTTTCTACGGCGAATTTCCAAAAACCCCTTTACACAAAAACAAATTGTACCAAATTCTGTACAATTCGATTTTCCAAAACAACCTTAATCCTTTCCTTAAAAAGTAACCATAATTCCAAATAACAGGATTCCAGCGCTATCCGTGCACTCAAATCCAAGTTGTACCATTTGGTACATTTCGTACCCATAAGTACGAATTTCAAAAACTACTTCCATCTCAATCTTATACTCCAACAGCAGTCTGACCGAATTCCAGGATTCCAAATTGTATCACAGGTAGTACCACTTAGTAATTTTCGTACCCTTACTACCTCAGTCCTACACTCCAATAGTTATCCTAATTTCAAATTTCAGGACTCAAACACTATCCGTCACCCAAATCCAAATTCTACTCTATAGCCTACCGCGAACGGGTTTCAAATTCTAACTCTTTCCGTTTACTAAAATTCATACTTTAAATTAAAATAAATAAAATTAAAATACTTAAAATTCAGGATTCCAGTTCTATCCGTTCACCCAAATCCAAATTGTAATAAATTTAGTACCATTTAGTACTATTCGTACACATAAATACGAATTTCCAAAATTTCCCCAATCCTATGCTCCAACAATAATCTCAATTTCAAATTTCAGGATTCCAGCTCTGTCCGTTCACTCGAATCCCTATTGTACCAAATTTAGTACTTTTCGAACACATAAGTACGACTTTCCAAAACCACCCTCATATCTCAGTCCTACACTTCACAGTAATCCTAATTCAAAAATTCAGGAATTAAAATAAATAAAATTAAAATACTTAAAATTCAGGATTCCAGTTCTATCCGTTCACCCAAATCCAAATTGTAATAAATTTAGTACCATTTAGTACTATTCGTACACATAAATACGAATTTCCAAAATTTCCCCAATCCTATGCTCCAACAATAATCTCAATTTCAAATTTCAGGATTCCAGCTCTGTCCGTTCACTCGAATCCCTATTGTACCAAATTTAGTACTTTTCGAACACATAAGTACGACTTTCCAAAACCACCCTCATATCTCAGTCCTACACTTCACAGTAATCCTAATTCCAAAATTCAGGTTTCCAGCTACATACATACGTTCACCCAAATCCAAATTGCACTAAATTTAGTACCATTTAGTAATTTTCGTACCCATAAGTACGAATTTTCAAAACTACCTCCATTCTACACCCCACCAGTAATCTCAATTCCAAATTTCGAGATTCCAACTATATCCGTTCACCCAAATCCCCATTGTCCCAAATTTAGTACTTCTCATTAACATAAGTAAGAATTTCCAAAACTTCCCCAGTCCTACACTCCAACAGTAATATCAATTCCAAATTTCAGGAATCCAGCTCTATCCGTTCACCCAAATCCAAATTGTACTAAATTTAGTACCATTTAGTACTTTTCGTACACTCAAGTTTCCAAAAACCCTTTGGTGCATATTTCTTACTCTTCATCAGTGATCCTCAGTCCAAATTTGAGGAATCAAACTCTATCCGTTCACCCAAATCGAAACTGTACCAAATTTAGTGCTATTTGGTATTTTTCGTACCCTATGTACGAATTTCCAAAACTTCCACAATACTAAACTTCACCAGTAATCTCAGTTCCAAATTTCGAGATTCCAGAGCTATCCGTTCACCCATTATACAAAATTTAGTTCCATTTAGTACTTTCCGTACACATAAGTACTAATTTCCAAAACCACCCTCATATCTCAATCCTACACTTCAACAGTAATATTAATTCCAAATTTCAGGTTTCCTGCTCTTTCCTTTCACCCAAATCTAAATTGTACTAAATTTAGTACCATTTAGTACTATTCGTACACATAAATACGAATTTCCAAAATTTCCCCAATCCTATGCTCCAACAATAATCTCAATTTCAAATTTCAGGATTCCAGCTCTGTCCGTTCACTCGAATCCCTATTGTACCAAATTTAGTACTTTTCGAACACATAAGTACGAATTTCCAAAACCACCCTCATATCTCAGTCCTTCACTTCACAGTAATCTTAATTCCAAATTTCTGGTTTCCAGCTACATACATACGTTCACCCAAATCCAAATTGCACTAAATTTAGTACCATTTAGTACTTTTCGTACCCATAAGTACGAATTTTCAAAACTACCTCAATCCTACACCCCACCAGTAATCTCAATTCCAAATTTCGAGATTCCAGCTTTTATCCGTTCACCCAAATCCCCATTGTATCAAATTTAGTACCATTTAGTACTTTTCATACACATAAGTACGAATTTCCAAAAGTTCTTCAATCCTACACTCCAACAGTAATCTCAATTCCAAATATCAGGATTCCAGCTCTATCCGTTCACCCAAATCCCTATTGTACCAAATTTAGTACTATTTAGTACTTTTCGTACACATAGGTACTAATTTCCAAAACTACCCTCATATCTCAATCCTACACTTCAACAGTAATATTAATTCCAAATTTCAGGTTTCCAGCTCTATCCGTTCATTCAAATACAAATTGTACTAAATTTAGTACCATTTAGTACTTTTCGTACCCATAAGTACGAATTTTCAAAACTACCTCAATCCTACACCCCACCTGTAATCTCAATTCCAAATATTGAGATTCCAGCTATTATCCGTTCACCCAAATCCCCATTGTATCAAATTTAGTACCATTTAGTACTTTTCATACACATAAGCACGAATTTCCAAAACTACCCTCATATCTCAATCCTACACTACAACAGTAACCTTAATTCCAAATTTCAGGTTTCCAGCTCTTTACGTTCACCCAAATCTAAATTGTACTAAATTTAGTACCATTTAATACTTTTCGTACACATGATTGGTAATTTTCCAAACCATTTCCTTTTAGAAGCACCACTTCCCAACCTTGATTTCCAAACCAAATTCCTATATTCCTGGGGCCTATTATTGATTTCATTAATTAGTTATCGATTTCTTCAAATTACAGATTTTGAAATTGAATAGTTATGACTGTACATCTCCATATACGATAAAATTCTTAATTGCAAATAAATAGTGGTAGTATGCACAATTTTATTGCACTTTCATTGATTTGCAAACATTTAGTTATTCACGACATCTGTTGCAATGGAAGATAACAAATGTCTTGTCTTTCTATTATTTAGTGGTTTACGGTAAAATAAGTGCGCCTAGAAGTAAACTACAAAATTTGAAATTATGTGTGATCGTTTACGGTATCATGAAGTTATAGCATTGTTAATTTGACACATGTCTTGCAGAGGGCCAACTAAGTGCATAAGTACGTAATAATAATGAAAAATAAGGATTTTTGTTGTTGTTATTTTTTGTGGTTCCAGGACGAATTTTCTAAAACCCGGCCTTATCTCGCACATTTGCATCAACAGTGACCCACTGGTAAAATTTCAAGCTCCTAGCTTTAGCCGTTTTGGCTGGGCGTTGATGATGAGTCAGTCAGTCAGTCAGTCAATCACTTATCACCAAGCTCATTTATATATATAGACTAGCAAAATGCCCGCTACTTCGTATGCGGATAGCATATAAAAAACAAATAAACAATATATAATATGGAAATGACAAACACTGAAAATTTGGTGGCACTTATACCAATTTTAATCAATATTTATTTTTATCTTAGTACTGTACGTACCCTTTAAGTTCGATTTTCAAAAAGATCAGCCGTATCTCACCCTTACACATTAACAGCGAGATCAACGTTGCACACCAATACACACCCTAACTCCAAAAAATAAAAATTCCAGCACTGTCCCTACACCCAAAACCAAATTGAGTACCATTAAATAATTTTCGTATACTTATGGTACGTATTTCGACGATATATCTCATCCATACACAGACATTAATACAAAATAATTACAGTAAATTCCATAATAATTACAGTATTTCCAAATCTCAAGATTCCAGCTGTATCCGTTCGTCCAATTCCAAATTGTACCAAACTTAGTATCAAGTCAAACTCTTCGTATCCATAAGTAAGATTTTCCAAAACTACCTCAATCTTTCACTTTAGTAGTAATCTTACTTCCAAATTTCAGGATTCAAACTCTATCCGTTAAACCAAATTAAAATTGTACAAAATTTAGAACAATTTAGAATTTTCGTACCAATTTTCAAAACTTCCTCAACGCAACAGGGCTACAATAATCATACTTTCAAATTGCAGGATTCCACCGCTATCCGTTCACCTACATACAAATTGTATTAAATTTAGTACCATAAGTTTGCTTTTTCAAAACAACCTGAATCCTACTCTTCGACTGTAATCGTAATTCCAAATTTCAGGATTCCAGCTCTATTAATTCACCCGAATCCAAATTGTATCAAATTTAGTACCATTTCATTCCCAAACAAAATTTTCAGGATTCCAGGTCTACACGTTCACCCAAATCTATATTGTACCATATTTAGTACTTCTCGTACCCATACGTACGACTTTTCAAAATTTCCTCAATACTACACTCCTACAGTAATCTTAATTCCAACACTATCCGTTTACTAAAATTCAAATTGTACCAAATTTAGTGGTTTTCGTACCCATAAGTACGAATTTCCAAACTACCTCAATTCTACTATCCGGCAGTAATCTTAGTTCCGTTCATCCAAATCCAAATTGTACCAAATTTAGTACCATTTAGTACTTTTCGTACCCAAAGGTACGAATTTACAAAACTATCTCAATCCTACACCCCTACAGTAATCTTAATTCAAAACTTTAGGATTCCATCTCTATCCGTTCACCAAAATCCAAATTTATTACTGCTCGTAATCATAAAAACGAACTTCCAAAACCATATCCTTATTTCAACGCCATTTCCCAACCTTGATTCCCATACCAAATTTGAAGATTCTAGCTTTATCCATTAAAAATATGCAATTGGTACCAAATTTAGAAACTTTTAGTACTTTTCGTACACTTATAGGTCGAGTTTCTAAATACCCTTTGGTACATCTTCCTAACTCTCCACCAATGACCACTCGTTCAAAATTTCAGAATTCTAGCTCTTCGCGTTTGCCTAATACAATGGATTCCATATTTAGTACACTTTAGTACTTTTCGTACCTTTCTACGGCGAATTTCCAAAAACCCCTTTACACAAAAACAAATTGTACCAAATTCTGTACAATTCGATTTTCCAAAACAACCTTAATCCTTTACTTAAAAAGTAACCATAATTCCAAATAACAGGATTCCAGCGCTATCCGTGCACTCAAATCCAAGTTGTACCATTTGGTACATTTCGTACCCATAAGTACGAATTTCAAAAACTACTTCCATCTCAATCTTATACTCCAACAGCAGTCTGACCGAATTCCAGGATTCCAAATTGTATCACAGGTAGTACCACTTAGTAATTTTCGTACCCTTACTACCTCAGTCCTACACTCCAATAGTTATCCTAATTTCAAATTTCAGGACTCAAACACTATCCGTCACCCAAATCCAAATTCTACTCTATAGCCTACCGCGAACGGGTTTTAAATTCTAACTCTTTCCGTTTACTAAAATTCATACTTTAAATTAAAATAAATAAAATTAAAATACTTAAAATTCAGGATTCCAGTTCTATCCGTTCACCCAAATCCAAATTGTAATAAATTTAGTACCATTTAGTACTATTCGTACACATAAATACGAATTTCCAAAATTTCCCCAATCCTATGCTCCAACAATAATCTCAATTTCAAATTTCAGGATTCCAGCTCTGTCCGTTCACTCGAATCCCTATTGTACCAAATTTAGTACTTTTCGAACACATAAGTACGACTTTCCAAAACCACCCTCATATCTCAGTCCTACACTTCACAGTAATCCTAATTCCAAAATTCAGGTTTCCAGCTACATACATACGTTCACCCAAATCCAAATTGCACTAAATTTAGTACCATTTAGTACTTTTCGTACCCATAAGTACGAATTTTCAAAACTACCTCAATTCTACACCCCACCAGTAATCTCAATTCCAAATTTCGAGATTCCAACTATATCCGTTCACCCAAATCCCCATTGTCCCAAATTTAGTACTTCTCATTAACATAAGTAAGAATTTCCAAAACTTCCCCAGTCCTACACTCCAACAGTAATATCAATTCCAAATTTCAGGAATCCAGCTCTATCCGTTCACCCAAATCCAAATTGTACTAAATTTAGTACCATTTAGTACTTTTCGTACACTCAAGTTTCCAAAAACCCTTTGGTGCATATTTCTTACTCTTCATCAGTGATCCTCAGTCCAAATTTGAGGAATCAAACTCTATCCGTTCACCCAAATCGAAACTGTACCAAATTTAGTACGTACCCTATGTACGAATTTCCAAAACTTCCACAATACTAAACTCCAACAGTAATCTCAGTTCCAAATTTCGAGATTCCAGAGCTATCCGTTCACCCAAATACCCATTATACAAAATTTAGTTCCATTTAGTACTTTCCGTACACATAAGTACTAATTTCCAAAACCACCCTCATATCTCAATCCTACACTTCAACAGTAATATTAATTCCAAATTTCAGGTTTCCTGCTCTTTCCTTTCACCCAAATCTAAATTGTACTAAATTTAGTACCATTTAGTACTATTCGTACACATAAATACGAATTTCCAAAATTTCCCCAATCCTATGCTCCAACAATAATCTCAATTTCAAATTTCAGGATTCCAGCTCTGTCCGTTCACTCGAATCCCTATTGTACCAAATTTAGTACTTTTCGAACACATAAGTACGAATTTCCAAAACCACCCTCATATCTCAGTCCTTCACTTCACAGTAATCTTAATTCCAAATTTCTGGTTTCCAGCTACATACATACGTTCACCCAAATCCAAATTGCACTAAATTTAGTACCATTTAGTACTTTTCGTACCCATAAGTACGAATTTTCAAAACTACCTCAATCCTACACCCCACCAGTAATCTCAATTCCAAATTTCGAGATTCCAGCTTTTATCCGTTCACCCAAATCCCCATTGTATCAAATTTAGTACCATTTAGTACTTTTCATACACATAAGTACGAATTTCCAAAAGTTCTTCAATCCTACACTCCAACAGTAATCTCAATTCCAAATATCAGGATTCCAGCTCTATCCGTTCACCCAAATTCCTATTGTACCAAATTTAGTACTATTTAGTACTTTTCGTACACATAGGTACTAATTTCCAAAACTACCCTCATATCTCAATCCTACACTTCAACAGTAATATTAATTCCAAATTTCAGGTTTCCAGCTCTATCCGTTCATTCAAATACAAATTGTACTAAATTTAGTACCATTTAGTACTTTTCGTACCCATAAGTACGAATTTTCAAAACTACCTCAATCCTACACCCCACCTGTAATCTCAATTCCAAATATTGAGATTCCAGCTATTATCCGTTCACCCAAATCCCCATTGTATCAAATTTAGTACCATTTAGTACTTTTCATACACATAAGCACGAATTTCCAAAACTACCCTCATATCTCAATCCTACACTACAACAGTAACCTTAATTCCAAATTTCAGGTTTCCAGCTCTTTACGTTCACCCAAATCTAAATTGTACTAAATTTAGTACCATTTAATACTTTTCGTACACATGATTGGTAATTTTCCAAACCATTTCCTTTTAGAAGCACCACTTCCCAACCTTGATTTCCAAACCAAATTCCTATATTCCTGGGGCCTATTATTGATTTCATTAATTAGTTATCGATTTCTTCAAATTACAGATTTTGAAATTGAATAGTTATGACTGTACATCTCCATATACGATAAAATTCTTAATTGCAAATAAATAGTGGTAGTATGCACAATTTTATTGCACTTTCATTGATTTGCAAACATTTAGATATTCACGACATCTGTTGCAATGGAAGATAACAAATGTCTTGTCTTTCTATTATTTAGTGGTTTACGGTAAAATAATTGCGCCTAGAAGTAAACTACAAAATTTGAAATTATGTGTGATCGTTTACGGTATCATGAAGTTATAGCATTGTTAATTTGACACATGTCTTGCAGAGGGCCAACTAAGTGCATAAGTACGTAATAATAATGAAAAATAAGGATTTTTGTTGTTGTTATTTTTTGTGGTTCCAGGACGAATTTTCTAAAACCCGGCCTTATCTCGCACATTTGCATCAACAGTGACCCACTGGTAAAATTTCAAGCTCCTAGCTTTAGCCGTTTTGGCTGGGCGTTGATGATGAGTCAGTCAGTCAGTCAGTCAGTCAATCACTTATCACCAAGCTCATTTATATATATAGAAGATTGGTAGATGGGAAAATCAAATCAGGGACTACGATTCTACAGAATACAAAACTGGGATGGGTAGTCAGTGGTCCTGCGATTATTGATACATCTACCAATGACAGGAAAGTTGTAGCAACAGTGCAAACTCCGTGCGACGAGTTGTTGCAAAAGTTTTGGGAGATTGAAGAGATCCCCAAAAAAGTAAAGCTTACATTAGATAAAAAAAAAAGATGTGAGAAGTTGTTTGAAGAAGGTGTAAAAAGAACACCTGATAAATTCGAAGTTCGTTTACCATTCAAACAAAATGTGGAAAAGTTAGGCGATTCAAACGATTATGGAACGGCATCGGCTCCATATTTAGCAGTGAAATGTCTACAAAAGATAGCAGACATTGTAGAAAATACGCATCCATGGGAATCACTGGCGATTAAAAGTGACTTCTACATGGATGATCTAATGACTGTTCATAAAAATTAGAGAAAATATCGAAAGGATATTGCGTGGGTTTGGCATGCCACTAAGGAAGTGGTGTGCAAATAATGATCAGATTTTAGAAGGAATAGAGGAGAAGAATGTCGATGAAAGTCTGGACATTGAAAAAGGAGAAGTTTCGGTAAAGACACTGGGGGTTATATGGTGTCCACGAAAGGATGTATTTTCTCTGAGATACCAGGCAATGGAAGACAAAAGAATTTCAAAGCGTTCAATATTAAGTGAAATAGCGAAAATATTCGATCCGCTAGGGTTCGTAGGTCCGGTCATAGTGACTGCGAAGATTTTACTTCAGGATCTGTGAAGGCAAAAAATAGACTGGGATGACGAAGTTCCCCAGGATATATGTTCCACGTGGGCAAGGATCCGGCAAGAGTTAATTGAGCTCAATGTCGTGATCGCCATATCAGCTGCAATGATCCAACGCGAGTGGAACTGGTAGGTTTAGCGGATGCCTCAATGAGAGCATATGGAGCAGTGATATATTTGCGATCGAGGAATGCAAAGGGAGAATTTCCAGTACGGTTGGTGTGTTCCAAGTCAAGGGTAGCACCTACCAAGATAGTTACACTTCCAAGACTAGAGTTGTGTGCTGCGGTCCCGCTAGTTGACCTTATGACAAAGGTTAGGGAAGGTTTAAAAATGGAAGTTGAAGGAGTGTACTACTACACCGATTCAGCAATTGTTTTAAGTTGGATAAGGATTGAGCCGGCAAAATTGCAAATATTTGTCTCAAATCGAGTTGTATGTCATTATAAACAAAGAGTATGTTAAAGGACTGGAGACATGTGCCCTCAAACCAGAATCCGGCAGACTTATTGTCGAGAGGAGTATTTCCCCAAGAAATAATTGGAAGCAAATTTTGGTTTGAAGGACCAGACTTTTTAAGGGAGAACTCACTAATGGTGAGGGAACTGGAACCTTTGGTGATTTTACCAGAAATAAAAAAGGTAGCAAAAATTAGCGTAGGGGTGCAAAGAGCATCGGTATGGGAGGAAATAAATCACCGAAATAAATTTAAATTTTTACAAAAGGTAATGGCTTGGGTGTTGAAGTTTGTCAACATAACAACAAAAGGTCCTTCTAAGTCATATGTGACTTATAGGAAAGAGGATCTGGCAGTTTTAGTACAAGATATCCAAAGAGATAGTTTTGCAGAGGAGATTTCAGTTCTTAAAAAAGGTGGGAACATAACAAAATCTTCACAAATCAGAACATTGTGCCCGTTTGGTGACGAAGAAGGGATATTAAGAGAAGGTGGAAGGCTGAAGAATAGTCGTTTGTCCTTTGAGGCCAAAAATCCTATTTTACTGCCTTACAAGAATAAAGTAGTACAGTTAATGATGGAACAAATACATCAAGAGAAACTGCATATCGGAGCTCAAGGATTGCTAGCGATATTCAGACAACAGTTCTGGCCTCTTCGTGGTAGGCAGATGGCCAAGATAGCAATCAGTAAGTGCTACAGATGTTTCAGAGCGGAGCCCAGGAATTTGCATCAACTAATGGGAAATCTTCCAGAGAATAGAGTAATAAGGACTCGTCCATTCTTAAATACAGGTGTTGATTTTCTGGGACCGCTTATGATTCATCACAAAATCAGGGGAAAACGAACGGACAAAGCTTATGTCTGCGTTTTTGTATGCTTTGCGACAAAAGCTGTTCATTGGAGATTGTGGCAGACTTAACAGCAGCAGCATTTATTGGGGCTTTGAAACGATTTGTGGCCAGAAGGTGTGTCCACTGAAATTTTATTCGGACAACGGTACAAATTTTGTCGGGGCTGCCAATAGTTTACATGAGGTGTATGAGTTATTAAACAGCAGCCAGCTAACGGAAGAGCTGGACGGTCATTGCACACAAAGAGACATTGAGTGGGTTAATATTCCGGCTAGGTCTCCTCATGTAGAAGGGTTATGGGAAAGTTGCGTTAAATCTGTCAAACGACATCTACATAGAGTAGAGTAAGAGTAAGAAACCAGACATCTCTCCAAGACATTACGACCAAGATAATAAAGGAGCAGAACCAAGCAGTCTTCAAAAACATTGCCAAATTGAGCAGTGCTTTAGAAAAAAATCAAGATGAAATCATAATAGTTGAGAGTCGAGAAGCGATAATGTTGAAAGTTGCAGAGGGATTTAATTGGAGCAATGGTCAACATTCGAGGTAGTATCCTTCATGAAATTCTACCCTTGAGGGTGCTGAAACAACAGATTTTGGGGATAAAGTCTTCGATTGGAAAAAGACTCCACTTGCCAACCGAATCATCAATAGAACTTGCCAAGATTGCGGAAGTGACTACACGAACAACTGAAGAATATATGTTGTTCAATATTCGGCTCCCGTTGATAAACAATGAGCAATTTGTTGCGTATTCAGTTCAGTCCTATCCCATTGTCCAGGATGGCTTGGTGGTGCAGCTAAAGGCACACAGTATCTATCTTTTGATAGACGAAGGAAAAACGTCTTTTTATACGCTGAAGAAAGAAGAGTTTAAGAGATGACATAAGATGGAGAAGCTAGTTAGATGTCCACAACTGCATCCCATCTACAACACGAGGGAAGCCACTGAATGTGAAGTGAAGCTGTTCCTGAAACCAATGCTCATTCCAGATAGTTGTGAATTCGCCTTCACAAAGTTTCATAACTTCTGGTGGCAGCTTCTTACGCCGAATACATGGGTATTCTCCGTAGAAAAAGGCACGGTCACCGGTGTCAGATGTGATGGCAAGCGACAGCATGTACGAATTCGAGATCAAGGATTATTGACAATGCAACCTGGTTGTACTCTTGAAACTGAAGAGATGAAGATATGGGCGCACGAGAGTTATCGAAGCGAGACCAACTACTTCTTTCCGAGGTTCAACATTTCCGCACCGCTACCACCTCTCACTCACCTAAACCTAAAAAATGAGGTCGATATCTACAAGTTGCCAGATATGCCGAAGTTCAGAAGGTTTTAGGGTTTTCCGGTCCAGCTCGATACACATCATCTAACGCACTACAGTTTCAGCCTTACGACGTGCGTTCTCATTATCGGTATCATCGCGGTCATCTATCTGGTTGTTCGGAAATTACGTCACTTGTCCAGCCGCTACCTGCCTGTATCCATTGCACTTCCTAAACATAGAAAGGGTATTCCTAAGATATGTACGTAATTCCGAAATCATAGAATATGTTACTTACAATTAAATATGAAATAGATTAACTTTGAAAATGATTATACTACAGTCAGATGGAGTCATAAATAAGAATAAGTTGTAAATGAATAACCAACAAAATTTATGTTATAGTTGGTGAGACATGAAGTTGAAATGTTAAAAAAAGGTGACCGATCTCAGATTGTTAAAAGATTAGGATCTTTTAAGGCCGGGAGTATGTTCAGTTTTGGAGAAACTGTACTGGTAGTATTTATTGTTTTGTTCATTGAATGTATTTCTTCGAAATCTTATCTTGTTTATTTGTCTATGACCGAAGATTGTAATTTAGTCCAATAAAGAAAACACTTAGAAAATCAGTTTTCGTAAAAACCACAACGGAAGAGTTTCTTCATTCGGCTCCCTCCATCTAAGTAAGTATATTAACAGTGGTAGTTTAGCGTAAAGCGTTTGGTTGTATTTCAGTCAGGTTGCGGTTTGTTGAGAGTGTCAATGTGATTGTGAGACGATGATACCATTCAAACGAATAAGAGAACAAAGTTGAGAGCATTTACCAAAAATGAGAGGAAATATGAGAGCAAATAATTGGAATGTAGGGGAAAATAGGAAAGTGATTTAGTACCTAATGAAAATCTTACCTGTTTTTGAAAAAGTAGTGGCTTCCGGATGGATATATGAATCTGAACATGCACCTTATGTGAGGTACTTGTGCAGTATAAACAAGTAAGAAAAGCGTTAAATTCGGCCGAGCCAAACTTTTTATACCCTCCACCACGAACTGTATTGAAGTGAATAGGAACAATTAGTTTAATTTCGTTTTATTACAGGAGTAGTACATATATCTCAACTGATAATACTCCCTTCAAAGCAGCCCATAAGGGGCGACATTTTTGTTTTTTTCAAATCATGGGCCAATATTTACAATTTTCCAAATTGAACCTGGATATTCTGGATTTGCATATTTAACAACATCGGGAGCACCGTGTTATGGAGGCTGTATAAAATGTTGACCTGTACCGATAAATTTCTGGAGGAAAGTTTCGTAACTCCAACGAAGACTAAATACCAAATTTCAGTTATTTCTTTTGAATAATGTGGCTAAAACTTTCAAAATACCGAAAATTGGGATGAAGCTTTTCATAGGGGCAAAAAAAAAAAACATGGAACAATACCGAAAAATTTCAGGTGGAAAGTTTTATACCCTCAAGGAAGACTAAGTTATGAGGTGTTATTATGAGGCTAAAACCTCCAACATACCGAAAATTCGGATATACTGTCCTATGGGGGGTACATCAAAACGTGGACGTATACCGACAAATTTCTGAGGGAAATTTTTGTAGCCCAGAAAAATACTAAATAACAACCTTCAGCCACTTCGGTGTAATAATGAGGCTTAAAACTTCAATATACCGAAAATCGGGCGGTACCGTTCTATGGGAGATATATGAAGACATATCGCCGGTGTCATGCTTAAGTGTTCCATACGCCATTTGCCTGTTTTGAGATAATCGCATTTTAATGTTTTGCGTCACAACTGCGTGGAGCTGGCTAAAGCAAATATTTATATTTTTGACTTGAAATATTAATAATAGTATATAGAACATAATTGCAAAAATTTAGAGGAATATGTATTGGAATATAAAAGTTATAGCGATTATAAAAAAAAGTTTTGTCGATTTGTTCCATATCCGCACTTATGACACAAATGTGAGATATTGTAAATCACATGGAACAAAGTAACAAAAAAATTTCATCCTTGCCTCAATAGCTTAAATACTCCTGTGAAATGTGTTTTTAAACTTGTAAGTTTATAAAATATTAATTTCATAGCAGAAAAATGTTTATGCTTTCCCGTCGAGGTGTGGATATCTCGTAAACTAGAGCAGATAGGAGAAAGCCGACTAGAAATTCAGAAAGAGCATACTGGAAAACCCCCGAAACCATGCGTATCTCAAAAAGTCAAAAATGGCGTATGGAACACGTAAACATGTCACCGACGATATACCGACCAATTTCAGGTGGACAGTTGTATACTCTTAACGAAGACTTACTACAACATTTCAGTCATTTCGGTGGGATATTGGGGTCACAACCTCCGAACTACCGAAAATCAGGAGGTACAGTTCTATGGGGGCTATATAAAAACGTGGACCTATATAAACAAACTTTGGTTGAAATGTTTTTTAGCCTCTGGAGACACAAAATACCAAATTACAACAAATTCTTTGGTAAAATGGGACAAATATCTTAGAAATTCCTTAAAACGACGACGCGTCACTTTGTATCGGGGCTATACGAAAACGTGGACCTACATAGCCCGCTTTCAATACCAAAAGTCCTACGTACATATTGTTACGGAATTAGATTTAACTAATGTCCGTGTAGACGTTGTTTTATTCCCCGATACGATTTGTACCAAATAAAACAGGGTTCGTTTTAGATTACGTTTCTACAATGCTTTATTTACTTTATTACACTTATTCAGAACCGACTTTAACTACTAAGCACACAGCAAGTCTCTAGTTAGCACGCAGCTCTTATTTAACCGATCTGCTCAGTTCAACGCTTAAAACACAACTACTCGTCATTGCCAGTTCCCCTGCATTTATATCCCAAAGTTTCCCTGTTCGAGAAATATCTAGAGCATATGGCAACACCTCGAATCTGTACAACGAACACACAGACGCACATTCGCACTAAGCGAACAACCATACTCACATACATACATGGGGGATGATCAATGACGTAATTACAACAACAAATAAATGTAAGAAAAGAAGTGACAAACTAAACAATAATTACATGACTATGGCAAACAAAATAAAAGCACATTAATGAAAGGTAAAGAACATCTAGAATAATGAAGATAATTCTACATGATAATTGTTGTTGCTTAAATAAAGTAACTGCGTAATAAAACTTTACGTTACAATTCAAATTTTTAAATTAACGGAAATTAAACTAAACTAACTTAAACCTATCAGTTACATTCGTAACAATATAATAGATTCTACCTACTTCAATCCGTTCCGACGCTAGAGTAATTTCCACAGAAGGACAGACATTGCTATATCGATGTAGAATTGCACGCTGGCTTCTACAATAATTATTTCGAGTAGTTACAAACGGAATGACACACTTAATATACCCCCCATTCTATGGTGGAGGGCATAAAAAACTACATCACAACGAAAATATTAAAAAATTCTGCAAATATTTTTGTCTGTGTACCAAATTTAGTACCATTTAGTACTTCTCGTAACCATAAGTACACCTCAAATTTAAATTATGCCAAATTTAGTACCACTTAGTACTTTTCGTACCTGTACAATTTCAAGAGTTGGCCTGGATTAAGCGGTGGACAGTATATCACGGCAATCATGAATATTTCCCTCGGAATTTTCCGCAGGGAAATAATTTTAAAAAGTGATATTACCTTAAATTCGATATTTTAAACGTTGAAAACCTACTAGAATCACTTAATAATGGAATATTTTGCCCGAATCGGTAAAAATATTCTCTTTTTGGACATAAATTTGGAATTGGGGAAAGGGAAAAAATTCCGCACGGAATTTTTATTCATGATTGCCCTGTATGAAAACGTATGTTTTCAGCGGTGCCAACTCGTTGAAACTGCAAAACGTTAAATTCAAATAGTTAATAACTAGTTGTTGAACAGAGTTCAATATGCCCGCCAGTTTTGTTGAAAGGTAAATCAGTAGTGGCAGCCTCCGGATATGATCCAACCGAAGGCAATACTCTGGACAATTGGCAGGCTTGATGAGGTTTGTGTAAGGACAGCTCTTAGTATCTTAGGGATCTGGTCATTGGGTTAATTATCTCTATGTTAAAAGGGTTAAAAAAGTGAGGATCAGCCAGATCGTTAAGATGGTTATAGACGGATTAAAGCCCTTCGTCCTTGGTTGATTCGGGGTAAGAGATTTCGAGTTGCTTACGGACTTGTCCAGTTATTTGTATTTTTACAGATTGGACATGGAACGATTGAAGGTTGATGGCGGTAAAGATTCGTTCAGCCTTTTGAGTGATTTGTAGGTTTAGTCGCTCGACAAGTTTGATGGAAATGGCACTTTGTCTTGCCCCCTTGTCGCACCCGTCGGTAGTTAGAATTTGGCCAATGCTGTGGGTGAGAAGACATGCATTTTTGGTCGAAACCTCAAGCGATCACTGACACTGGGCTTGGTCGGATTTGATCACCGTTCTTTAGTGGTGACAGAGCCAGATGATTTGGAAGTTGAAGATTTGGTTTGACGAGCAGGTTGATCTTTTCTTCCCTTGTTACGAGGAGACTCTGGTTCCGGGCTCACGCTTGGGGACATTTACCTTCTTTTGGAAGCCGATTTTTTGGACAGATATGTGTCTATATGAAGCATTATGTGGTGTGATTTGTCGCACACCATACATGTTTTCCTGCTGGGGCAGAATTCTATTTTATGGGCAGTGCACAGACAGTTGAAGAAAAATCCCTTTAGCTATGCCTCGTTCCTCTCTCGTGGCAAATGCGACATGTTGGGATAGAAGATGCGTTGCTGAAAATGTAAGATGTTATTGTTTAAGTTTGAATCGATTACATGATTTAAATTGGCCTATGAATTGCATATGTGTATTCGTTGAAATCTCCTCCTTCCCATTTGTTACACCCCTATAATAGTATCAGAGACTTCAACGAATATTCACTTGACAACCGCCCACTTGAAGCATCCATGCAGATGTGAACAACATAAATAAAACAGAGAGATCGATCGACCGCTTGAATCGCAAGGACATCACGCGCGCTTTATCATAAGCCTTTGTACATATTGTTGTACTTTATTCGAAAAGGTAATATTGTTTACCATTAAATAAACACCGCAATTGAGCATACCTTATACTAAAACTATCGTGTTTTATTTTCTTATTTCTTTTCATTGTGACCGACGGCCACACTTGTTCCGCCCCAGTCGCTATAGTGAGGACTAAACAGTTATTAAAGGTGTGAGTATAGGGAAAGAAAATAAACAATTTGGGAGGATGCAAAGTTTGACTAGATGGCGAACAATGATTCCAATCTGCGTGCGAAACTTCGGCTACGTGAACTCTGGAATCTTTACTCTTAAACACTTTAGTGACCCTACCAATTCGCCATTCTGTCAGGTGCTACATTTCGCTGGGTTTGCTTCCATTTGTATCGTCGTTCAAGCGTAGTGATATTTTCATTTTTTTCAGCGTTTGGCAAAATTCAGTTGATTGATTTTCAAGCGTTGCCATTGATTCATGAGAGATAAATGATCAGTAAATTGTTCAGGCGTAGCGACGAGAGGAGCCCCTCCGTAGTAAATGACCAGGAATGAGTGGAATTAAATCGTTAAGTTCCTCCGTTAGAGGAGATAACTAAACATTTGGTCCTTCGAGCCGGATTGTCCAGTACATTGATATATCTTTGGAATCCCGGACACTCATTAAATTACAGTCCACAGCCCACTGGCATTTTGTTGGTACGAATAGTGCATAGTGGACATTGATCTGTTATAGCTAGTATTACATATTTACACTGCACGGCATATTCGTGGTCCCTTCTGCGTTGATACACACACGCTTGTATAGCTACATACACAGCATCGTCGCTCTGACGTACCGTCTATTCGGTCAGTAAGTGGCTTGCATGCAAATATATACACACACGCATGTACACATAAATATTGCATTTTTGGGCATTCCTCTTTCGGACGTGTTCGTTTTTATTGCACAGTCTCCTGCCGGTGTATTATGACACAGTACCCGGTCAGTAAATTAGTACTGTGACAAACTTTATTATATTTTATGGTAAATATGTCAGGGAACATTTTAATAATATTTTTGGATATTTTGGAATGCCTTGCACCCTACTATAGGTCAATTGGACCTGTTTGTGTAGAGCGTTGAGGGAAAAGAAAATAAAATAAAACAAGCGGTATCAGTGTTTTTAATAATAAAAAAATTTGCTGATTTATTGAATGCTGTGTATACCTGTTTTCTATAATGCTTAGTGGCGTCAGAGGCCTTGATGGTTGCAATGACAAAACACAAGTACACGCAGAGATTCTGAGTGATCGCTGAGGAACTCATGTCTTTTACTAATACAGTTATATATAATTTAAGTGAGAGTTAAAAGTAAAAGTGTAACAAGGTGAGCAAACATACAACAACCACTGCCCAGCGGCGATCCGCACACTACTATATCCGTCAAGGGAATTGTAGAGGAGATGCCAGTGCGCCAATCAGCATCCGTGATTGATCGAGCTAGGGATGTTGAGGGACAAAGAGGGACATTTGCCGCCCATCTTGATACAAAGCAAGCTATAAATAAAGATTAATGTACAAATTAGAATACAATACATAATAAAGCAAGGACGTAAGTTCAGTTGATATGTGAGCATTTTTTATTTCATTTCTAATTCAAGTTATGCTAAAAACAACTATAAAAGAAAACATATTACAGATTTACTGGACCCGTAATAATCCAACCAAATGACGTATACTGAGCCGTATTAAGACCCGGTTGTATCATCATGCGAGAAGTAATGATTTTATGGTAAATGTCTGGACCCAATACCATCGCTATTGGACCGGAACAGTCAAATGAAGGGTCTGCAAGTTCAAGACCGACAAACGAATTGCCTTTGACCGGGATCAAACCGCGACGTAATCACAAAGTCGGCGTACGTCATGTTATTGACTTTTGTTGTAGGCCAGCGAAGGTCGTTGATAAAGGACGCGCAAACCTGACTGACAGGATAACAGGGGTCCAATAAAGCCCGGACCGGAACGGTTGAACGCGGTAAACAGATGTTCACACGCAAGGTAGGAGTCAGGGACAATACGCGACAATATAGGCAAGACGGATGTCGGTAAAATGTGGGGTGGCGGCTCTGCAAAGATACCTCGGGGAACCATCAATCGCCTCAGTTGTAACCCGCATTTCCGCTTCCAATTCTCTGTCAGACATCATATCCTCGTCGTAATCAGCGAAGACTAGCTCCCGGAACAAATCCTGTTGAGATGCCATAACTAACACACATAACGAAAGAGGACGACACGAAAGAGAAAGCACACAGTAGGCTTAATTGTGTAATACGACTAATTTCACGACTGGTCGCCTAACAATACCCTGAGCAGTTCGGACGTCCACCACGCGAACCTTGCCGTCATTACCGGGATGAGTCTCTACCACACGCCCTAGCTTCCAAGAAATAGGGCAGTTTTTCATGCCGAATGACCACCAAATCATTGACTTCAACATTTCTCTCCGGATATTTCCAATTATAACGCTTATTTAAACTAAACAAATACTCTTCTTTCCACCTAATACAAAATTGATGCGTCAAAGCCTTAAATTTTCTATACCGATTGACTAAAATCAATGGCGATTCTTCAACGAGAGGTTCTGGCGGAGCAAGAAGAGGTGCACCTATAAGAAAGTGACCAGGTGTAAGCGCTGCTAATTCATCCAGACTATCTGACAATGGATACAAAGGACGCGAGTTTACGACAGGTATACGACGCGTATACGACAGGGTCTTGACATAGCGATAAAAATTTTTCTTGAAACTTTTGACAGCTGCCTCCCAAAGACCACCCATGTGGGAGCATATGGAACATATGGTATCAAGACTTTCACGAAGAAAGGTTCTAAAATCTTTTTCGAATTCATGTGAAGCGCCAACAAAATTAGTCCCGTTGTCAGAAAAGATGGATTTAGGACAGCCTCGACGCCCTATAAACCCATAAAAGATTGCTAAAAATGAAGCCGAAGATAAATCTGAAGCTGCCTCTAAATGTACTGCTTGGGTTGTGAAACACACAAAGACACATACATACCCTTTAGTTATACGGCAAGCACGTCCCGTAAATGACTTAATATCAAAAGGGTCAGTAAAGTCTATCCCTGTTGTGGTGAATGGTCTATTAATCAGTGTCCTTTCAGGAGGAAGCGCGGCCATAATCTGTGGATACGATCGATTTATCTCTAGCCAGCAAACGTTACAACGATTATCATGTGAAGAAATCGATCCAAGATGTCTCATATTTCGTAAAGAATGAAAAATGTGTTTTGACACTACGAGTTTCCAATTCAGTTTCAAGGGGAGAGAGATCTGATGTTCTGAAAGCAGAGCTATCTAAGCTCAACAAACTAGGACCTTTACACAAAGGGAACTTTTAGCAAGTTATAAAGGCGATACTCCACGGCTTCCCAAATCCGCCGGGTTGTCCTCAGACCAAACATGGAACCAATGACCATTTCCTACGTTTTGTTGGATTCGACAAACTCTGTTGGTCACAAAGTGGTCCAGATAGTGGGAGTTTTTCGCAACCAAGGTAGCACAATTGTAGAATCGGTCCAACAGTATATGACAAACTTTATTATATTTTATGGTAAATATGTCAGGGAACATTTTAATAATATTTTTGGATATTTTGGAATGCCTTGCACCCTACTATAGGTCAATTGGACCTGTTTGTGTAGAGCGTTGAGGGAAAAGAAAATAAAATAAAACAAGCGGTATCAGTGTTTTTAATAATAAAAAAATTTGCTGATTTATTGAATGCTGTGTATACCTGTTTACTATAATGCTTAGTGGCGTCAGAGGCCTTGATGGTTGCAATGACAAAACACAAGTACACGCAGAGATTCTGAGTGATCGCTGAGGAACTCATGTCTTTTACTAATACAGTTATATATAATTTAAGTGAGAGTTAAAAGTAAAAGTGTAACAAGGTGAGCAAACATACAACAACCACTGCCCAGCGGCGATCCGCACACTACTATATCCGTCAAGGGAATTGTAGAGGAGATGCCAGTGCGCCAATCAGCATCCGTGATTGATCGAGCTAGGGATGTTGAGGGACAAAGAGGGACATTTGCCGCCCATCTTGATACAAAGCAAGCTATAAATAAAGATTAATGTACAAATTAGAATACAATACATAATAAAGCAAGGACGTAAGTTCAGTTGATATGTGAGCATTTTTATTTCATTTCTAATTCAAGTTATGCTAAAAACAACTATAAAAGAAAACATATTACAGATTTACTGGACCCGTAATAATCCAACCAAATGACGTATACTGAGCCGTATTAAGACCCGGTTGTATCATCATGCGAGAAGTAATGATTTTATGGTAAATGTCTGGACCCAATACCATCGCAATTGGACCGGGAACAGTCAAATGAAGGGTCTGCAAGTTCAAGACCGACAAACGAATTGCCTTTGACTGGATCAAACCGCGACGTAATCACAAAGTCGGCGTACGTCATGTTATTGACTTTTGTTGTAGGCCAGCGAAGGTCGTTGATAAAGGACGCGCAAACCTGACTGACAGGATAACAGGGGTCCAATAAAGCCCGGACCGGAACGGTTGAACGCGGTAAACAGATGTTCACACGCAAGGTAGGAGTCAGGGACAATACGCGACATATAGGCAAGACGGATGTCGGTAAAATGTGGGGTGGCGGCTCTGCAAAGATACCTCGGGCAACCATCAATCGCCTCAGTTGTAACCCGTATTTCCGCTTCCAATTCTCTGTCAGACATCATATCCTCGTCGTAATCAGCGAAGACTAGCTCCCGGAACAAATCCTGTTGAGATGCCATAACAAACACACATAACGAAAGAGGACGACACGAAAGAGAAAGCACACAGTAGGCTTAATTGTGTAATACGACTAATTTCACGACTGGTCGCCTAACAATACCCTGAGCAGTTCGGACGTCCACCACGCGAACCTTGCCGTCATTACCGGGATGAGTCTCTACCACACGCCCTAGCTTCCAAGAAGTAGGAGGCAGTTTTTCATGCCGAATGACCACCAAATCATTGACTTCAACATTTCTCTCCGGATATTTCCAATTATAACGCTTATTTAAACTAAACAAATACTCTTCTTTCCACCTAATACAAAATTGATGCGTCAAAGCCTTCAATTTTCTATACCGATTGACTAAAATCAATGGCGATTCTTCAACGAGAGGTTCTGGCGGAGCAAGAAGAGGTGCACCTATAAGAAAGTGACCAGGTGTAAGCGCTGCTAATTCATCCAGACTATCTGACAATGGATACAAAGGACGCGAGTTTACGACAGGTATACGACGCGTATACGACAGGGTCTTGACATAGCGATAAAAATTTTTCTTGAAACTTTTGACAGCTGCCTCCCAAAGACCACCCATGTGGGGAGCATATGGAACATATGGTATCACGACTTTCACGAAGAAAGGTTCTAAAATCTTTTTCGAATTCATGTGAAGCGCCAACAAAATTAGTCCCGTTGTCAGAAAAGATGGATTTAGGACAGCCTCGACGCCCTATAAACCCATAAAAGATTGCTAAAAATGAAGCCGAAGATAAATCTGAAGCTGCCTCTAAATGTACTGCTTGGTTGTGAAACACACAAAGACACATACATACCCTTTAGTTATACGGCAAGCACGTCCTGTAAATGACTTAATATCAAAAGGGTCAGTAAAGTCTATCCCTGTTGTGGTGAATGGTCTATTAATCAGTGTCCTTTCAGGAGGAAGCGCGGCCATAATCTGTGGATACGATCGATTTATCTCTAGCCAGCAAACGTTACAACGATTATCATGTGAAGAAAATCGATCCAAGATGTCTCATATTTCCAATTATAACGCTTATTTAAACTAAACAAATACTCTTCTTTCCACCTAATACAAAATTGATGCGTCAAAGCCTTCAATTTTTCTATACCGATTGACTAAAATCAATGGCGATTCTTCAACGAGAGGTTCTGGCGGAGCAAGAAGTGGTGCACCTATAAGAAAGTGACCAGGTGTAAGCGCTGCTAATTCATCCAGACTATCTGACAATGGATACAAAGGACGCGAGTTTACGACAGGTATACGACGCGTATACGACAGGGTCTTGACATAGCGATAAAAATTTTTCTTGAAACTTTTTGACAGCTGCCTCCCAAAGACCACCCATGTGGGGAGCATATGGAACATATGGTATCACGACTTTCACGAAGAAAGGTTCTAAAATCTTTTTCGAATTCATGTGAAGCGCCAACAACATTAGTCCCGTTGTCAGAAAAGATGGATTTAGGACAGCCTCGACGCCCTATAAACCCATAAAAGATTGCTAAAAATGAAGCCGAAGATAAATCTGAAGCTGCCTCTAAATGTACTGCTTGGGTTGTGAAACACACAAAGACACATACATACCCTTTAGTTATACGGCAAGCACGTCCCGTAAATGACTTAATATCAAAAGGGTCAGTAAAGTCTATCCCTGTTGTGGTGAATGGTCTATTAATCAGTGTCCTTTCAGGAGGAAGCGCGGCCATAATCTGTGGATACGATCGATTTATCTCTAGCCAGCAAACGTTACAACGATTATCATGTGAAGAAAATCGATCCAAGATGCCTCATATTTCGTAAAGAATGAAAAATGTGTGTTTGACACTACGAGTTTCCAATTCAGTTTCAAGGGGAGAGAGATCTGATGTTCTGAAAGCAGAGCTATCTAAGCTCAACAAACTAGGACCTTTACACCAAAGGGAACTTTTAGCAAGTTATAAAGGCGATACTCCACGGCTTCCCAAATCCGCCGGGTTGTCCTCAGACCTAACATGGAACCAATGACCATTTCCTACGTTTTGTTGGATTCGACAAACTCTGTTGGCCACAAAAGTGGTCCAGATAGTGGGAGTTTTTCGCAACCAAGGTAGCACAATTGTGGAATCGGTCCAACAGTATATTTTATCAATCGGAATCTCTAAGTCACTCAAAATGGGCTTGAGGAGTTCCGATGCCAGAACAGCACCACATAATTCCAAGCGAGGTAATGAAATGGACTTAATAGGGGCTAATCTTGTCTTAGAAGCTAACAAAGGTACACTAATTTCACCAAGTGGATTTTTTATTCGCATATATATTACCCCCGCGTATGATTTCTCCGAAGCATCAGAGAACACATGTAGTTCAGCCAAACAGTTTGGTTCATAACGAACCCAACGCGGAATTGAAATGGAGTTGACACGAGGATAACATTCAACAAAACTGTGGCAAGAATTTTTTGTAGTAGGAAGAAGCGAATCGTCCCATGCAATATTATCTAACCACACTTTCTGCATAATAATTTTCGCTACGACAATAACTGGCGATAACCAACCTACGGGTCAAACAATTTGGCTATATGGGATAGAACTTCCCGTTTGGTATAGTTTAATTGGTTAGGAATAGGATTTACACAAAAGTAGAAAGAGTCTAAACTGGCGTTCCATCTTATACCCAACGGTTTGGAACTACTTGGTTCGACAAAAGATAGAACCTGAGCGTCAACTAAATGGTCAGGGGGCAAACGAGCAAGCACAGATTTATCATTTGAGGTCCACTTCCTCAAATCAAATTTAGCAGTGGATAAAGAGGCAATAAGTTGGTCCCGAGCAAGCAATGTGGTTTCTAGGTCATGAGCGCCCGCAAGGATGTCATCAACATACATACTTTACGTAAGATACTTGAAGCCAACGGATATTCAGATTCGCAATCATCAGCAAGTTGCAGCAAAGTACGAATCGCCAAATAAGGCGCACACTTTACTCCAAATGTGACAGTTTGCAATTCGTAATCTGTATTGGGGTCATTTGGGGATTCTCTAAACAAGATTCTCTGTAGTGAAGTATGTTGTGGGTGAACGCGTATCTGACGATACATTTGCGTGATGTCACAGTTAAACACAAACCGGAAGAAGACTAAGTCCGGTTGGAGAGTGGGTCCTACGGGAAGGGTGTCCTTTAGACTTACACCAGTAGAAGTTTTTTTTTTGATGCATTAAAAACTACGCGCAATTTAGAGGTGTGTTTTTCAAGATTGACAACTGGGTGATGGGGCAAGCAGCATACCAGTGGCGCTTGTGAAGGGGAAACAGAGCACATGTGACCTGAGTCAAGATACTCCCGAACAACTGCATCGTACATATCGTCACTACAGTCGGATTACCACCAGAGGAGGTAGAGGCAACATTATGTAAATTTGAATTGGAATTAGTCCTGGGAACTGGATGCGTCACATTTTACGTGGAACTATTTGTGGGTGCCGACCTATTAGGTTTATGCATGAGCGTGTGATGCTTTTCATGACATACGTAGCAGCGATGTGTACTGGGACAGCTACCAATCGAATGACCTCTTGACAAACAATTAAAACACAGGCCTTGCTTTTTAACAATTGTAAGTTTTTGCTCGAAAGTTAACTTTTTAAAAAGGGGACAAGAGTAGACAGCATAGATTTTCATTTGAGCAGACAACACAATGGTGTTTGGAATGTGATTTTATGGTATCCGAGGAAGTTTTCGCCAAATGTGCCTTAACGTTGTGCTTATTAGGGGACTTAGAAGAATCTATACCTTTTATGTCACGCAAACAGGCAAGCGTCTGAATTCTCTCCGTGAGGAAGGAATCCAGCTGAGCCCATGACGATAAGGACGACTTATCCGTGAGACTCTGTTCCCAGAGTGTCACTGTAAGCTTTGGCAGACGCTGGATACAAATAAAAACAAGAATAGGATCCCAGTGATCCGTAACAATGTCATAGACTGACATGGCAGACAAACAACCGTTTATGCCACTTTGCAAAGTTTTTAAACCTGAGTTCGTTTCATTTGTTAAAGATGGAAGATCGAATAAAATTCCTAAATTACTGTTTACAAGGATTCTTTATTGTCATAAGTATCCTGAGGGCTTTCCAAGCAAGAGCAAAACTTCTATGAGTGAGCGGAAACTTAGAAACGATTTCCCTAGCCTCACCTTTGGTTTTTGAACTAAGTGACACAACCTCTCAATGTCACTTAGCCCAGAGATATTTATAACCATGGCTGAAAAAAGGTTACGGAAGGTAGACCACGACAAGAAATCACCCTGTGCATAGTATTCGAAACATATGGCGGCAAACTCCAGTAAGATATCGAAATATTTGCAGGACTCTGAATATCAAGCTGTGCATTGTTAGATAGAGGAGGCATATTCAAACTATGGTTAGAAATATTTCCCGAAATGGAATTACCGGGCAGCCTATTCAATCTATCGGACACCCTAGTCTCCATATTACGACTGGTTTGTGCTGGGGTATTGTGAGGGGTACTACTGTGCATTACAGTTGGAGTGGCAGGAGAAGACTTCAACGACTTTAAGTTCTCTAGTTTTTCATTTATTTCAGACAAACAAATTACATATTTTTCGCAGGTACTTTCATACTTGCCATCATATCCATCGGAAGCCTTACTTCTGGAGTTCTGTCTTTCGAACTTCAAGATTGAAAATCGTATGATTTTCCGCTTTAACAGCACTGAAGGATGTTGTATATTTTTCTGTACCTTGTCGGAAGAACGGATATATTGGATTAAATTGATGTTCACCATTTTCCAAGTAAGGTTTCAAACACAACTGCGAAAATACTCATTTAAAGTGGAACCAAATTACGTGAAAATCAAGGTTTTACTAGAAAAAACACACAATACAATGGAGACCGAATCAAATCCCAAAGGACAACAGATCAAAAAATCTAAATCGCAATGCAAACTAATTTGGTGGAAAGAAGAATAAAAAACTTAGAAAAGAAATCAAAAAAAAAAAAAAGATCAGAAAATTGTGATTTGACGGAATATTTTCTTTAATAAATATTTTCTTTGTCCCGTATGGGATGTTTTCTTGGAACAATTATTATTATTATTATTATTATTATTATTATTATTATTATTATTATTATTATTATTATTATTATTATTATTATTATTATTATTATTATTATTATTATTATTATTATTATTATTATTTCTTATTATTATTATTATTATTATTATTTTTAAAATGATACGAATTTTTTTGAGCTTGAGGTCAAAAAAAAAATCGTATCATTTTAAATTATTATTTTTATTATTATTATTATATTAAGGCGAATATATATAACTTTTTCAATAAAATGTTTAGATATATATTCAAAAAATATTAAAAAACATTAAAATAACTGATATTTATCCAAAATAATCAATAAAAGTATAAAATAATCAAAAAATACAAAAAAACTATTTTTCGGTAGGTACCAGGAGTAGGGTGCACGAATTTTCCACCGACAATAATATTGATTAATGAAAAGAAGTTTTACGTACGCGAGTACTGCAGATTTTCTTCAAAAAAAAAATTAGCCAACTTTAAGTAAAAATTACTAAAATATCTATATTTTCTAACAAAATGACGCGACAAATAATGCAGATGATATGCCGACTGTAGGGCGAATTTAATTAAAAAATTACAAAACGCTTTTTTTATAAATTTTTTTTTTCATAAAAGAAATAAAAAATATTTGAAAAATTTTAATTTAAAAAATTAAAAAAAGGCGCGTATTCTTGTTGTTGTATTTACACTGCACCTAGAACAACAGCACTTACCCAACAATGAGAGCTAGGGAAGATAAATAAATTGTTGTTATATTTCTTACTGAATATAAGAAATAAAAAGGGTCCGTATTATAATTGTTTTTGCAAGTAGCAAAAAAAACAAAAGTGATGGTGGCAGAATAAATAAATTGTTGGTATGTTTGTGGCCTATGTAGAAAAAAGAGCAAATGGATTATTATATTATTTTCGGTGAGAAACAAACGAAAATAATACGAATATTTGTTGACTGCAAACACGATCACTCGGCAATGTACAAAATGTGTGGGGAATATTACTATAAGAAAAGAAAAAAATGCACACTACAGCGGCAGATTATTTTAATAAAGAAAATATATATATTTTTTTTTTTGTGGTAAATATTAGTAATTTAATGGGGGAATTCGATTATTTCGCGAAGTAATGGAAAATAATGCGAACACGGCTCGATTTCAAAAGAATTTAATCGATTTATACCGACCAATTTCAGGTGGACAGTTGTATACTCTTAACGAAGACTTACTAGAACATTTCAGTCATTTCGGTGGGATATTGGGGTCACAACCACCGAACTACCGAAAATCAGGAGGTACCGTTCTATGGGGGCTATATCAAACGTGGACCTATATAAACAAACTTTGGTTGAAATGTTTTTTAGCCTCTGGAGACACAAAATACCAAATTTAGAAT